>NW_007730337.1:2366-15113 GCF_000696425.1 Galeopterus variegatus | reverse complement strand
TGAGGGTTGCGATCCCATTACCGGTCCCGGTACGGGCGCGACACTGAGGGTTGCGATCCGTTGCCGGTCATGAAAAAAGACAAAAAGGTAAAAAAAAAAAAAAATAAAATAAAAGAGATAATAGGAGAGCTTTTTGGTTTTTTAAATTTTTTTTTCCTTTTTGTCTTTTTTCATGACCGGCAACGGATCGCAACCCTCAGTGTCGCGCCCGTACCGGGACCGGCTACGGGATCGCAACCCTCGGTGTTGCGCCCGCACCTCGCTCAGCCAGTGAGCCGCCGGTCTGTATGTGGGATCCGAACCCTCGGCGGGAGCGCCACTGCGCTCCCAAGCGGCGCACTGTAGTAGTGCGCCACCGGCCCAGCCCCATTGTTTTGTTTTATTTTTATTTATTTATTTCTTTACTGTTCTTCAGAAAGCCTGAAGGTATTGGTGGAAAGACTCACTGAGTTTCAAATAGGATTAGTGAAAGAAAGTAACTCCTCTAGGCATGCTAACAACAAAAAATATTTTAAAGCATCCACAAAGAAAAAAACAAGTTGTATACAAGGAATCAACAATAAGATCATCTTCAGGCTCTATAAAATAGTGTCCAGAATACCTTAAAATAATATCCACTGCATAGGAAAGAACTTGACTTAAGACTACTATACCCAACTAAGATATCTTTCATTTGTCAATATATAAGAAAAGATATTTTCAAATAAATAAAGATTCAGAAGTGTCTTACCATTTATATGCTTTTTGTGAAAATTGCCGATGAAAGTACTTTAACCAATTTTGAGGTAAAGATGGTAGCCTAAATATACATTTTTTCCCCCAGAACCCACTAACTTAAGATTTTAAAAGATGTAAGAAAAGAGAGAGGAAATAAAAATTTGGAAAATGAAAAGCTGACAGATTATTCTTTACTGACTTAGCAACCTAAGAAAGTTGAATCCTAAGCTGACAGTGGGGAAGACTGAGAAGTAGCTTATTATCACTGTAGAACCCTTCAGAAGTCTCGACCATTATTAACTCCAGGTACCTTGAGAAATTCCTAAAGGTAGGATTATTGGTCTAAAATCTTTGCAAAATTTTCTACGTATACCCTCCCTCACTCTCAGAGCAAGGTGACTTTCTCTCCCCCACCCTGGAAAAACCTTTAAGATTCCTCTC
This sequence comes from Galeopterus variegatus, assembly GCF_000696425.1. Classification (NCBI taxonomy): domain Eukaryota; kingdom Metazoa; phylum Chordata; class Mammalia; order Dermoptera; family Cynocephalidae; genus Galeopterus; species Galeopterus variegatus. Next base: position 13,955 of record NW_007730337.1, on the reverse strand, counting down.
TATAGAGGATAAAAACCAGGGGATACCAGGCACAGCTGGACAGAGGATTGAGGGAACATGGACATCCTGAACGTGGTGACCTCCCTCACCCCCGAGCCCTTGTTCCCCTCTTGGTTCCCAGAATGCTGGCAGGCACTCAGGTACTGTTGGGCACAGTAGTAGAGCATCCTTCTCTGAGAAATCTAACCAGCCCTGATGAGATTACCTAAAGATTTCCCAACATAATGATCCAGCCAGACTACCCCACACATGATGCCAATGGTCAACAAAGGCACAGCCCACAAAGACAGCATGTGCATGGCTCAGAACCAGGACATCTATCAGCATTATTTAATAAAATGCTACATTTGACTATTTAGAATAGATATAGAACTAAAACCACTTAGGGAGAACACAGATCAGGCATCTTAAAAACTGGGTCATGCAAAGGAGGGTGACTAACAGCATGAGGTTTTATAGTGGTATATCATAAATCTTGTGGGTGCTGCTTCTACCTGGTTTTGACCTCCAGTAACTACTGGCATAATGAGAAAGGAGGGGAGATAATAAACATATTTAGGGTGTGGGGCTTTTGTTTGCAATTTTCCCCCTGAAAGGTTAGGAAGCTAAGGGTTAATTGTGAGGAAAAGGTTTTTCTCCTTTTAGTCACTGGTCCTGAGCCTATTGGACCAAAGATAGAGGTCTTGGCTTTGGGAATACAGAGGTAAAACTATGTCAAAAAACCAAAGGCTTTTTAAACCAAGAGCTGTACCTTTTTCCAGGCATATCTTCCCCAAAGAGCCACTTGCTCCTTGGTGTTGACACTGCAGTAGAGGTTGTCAGCTTTAATGCTGTGAAGGTTCCAAGAGCTGGGTTGGAGAAAGCCATAGAACTCCACCTAGGCTATGGTTGTACTTGTAATATTAGAAGTGACTTGTTCCTGTTGCAGACGTCCTGCTGCTAGCGTGCCTGAGGCTGCACTTTTCTTGTGCACTAGTCTGCAGGTTCTCGATCTTTCTGCCTCCACATGATCTGTGCTCCACACATACCCAGGATCACACTCATCAGTCTTCTCAGTCAGGGTTGGGGCAGAGGTGGCAACAAATGTCATTGTTGCTCTTGGCTAGTTTATATTCACCCTTGCAAAAAGGGGTAGGAAGAATCTGAAAGCATTTAAATACGTACTGTGCCCCAAAGTTCTAGGTGCTTAGAATTCATCAGTAAACAGAAAAATCTGCTGCCCTCATGGGACTTACATTCCAGTGGGTTAGCAGTCAGTATGCATTCTCAGCTCCCCTCATGGCAACTAGGCTGGGTTTTATAGAGGAGGACCTGGTCAGAAGGTGAAGGAAGTATGTTTGCCTTAGCTTATTAGCCTAGAGCTGAGAATGGAAAGCATGTGTATCTAACTTAACCCCAAACTAGCACACTGTTCAAAGGGAGTCCAAGGTCAGAGCCAAGGCAGACACACTGTACTGGGTATCAGGCTACAGGGGAACACACAAGAGTCAAGGCCACTGTGGTCCGTGATCAGGGGTAGCCTTATGCTAAACCATTATAAGAAGAATAGGTCAGTTATGATCATATTCCTTATACACAGCCTATTGGACCTCAGTGCCCCCCTTTTAAGTGAGATATCAATAAAAGGGTTAAAGTTGATATCGGTTTGCCTGTGAGATTTGTTGAGTGATGGTCAATTTTATTTGGGAGCCTCCATTCTCAATATTGCCTGAGTCAGTATGCTAACAGTTGGTTAGACCAGATGACATACTGATTGGGCATCTTGTAGTTAAAAGGTTTTCATAATGTGTTGCCTTGTCCCTTGCTTATGGTATGTACTGTGCATATGTGTCTAAGGAAGAGACTTGTAGAGTATTTTGACGATGAACCACCATGAGATGTACATTTTACATTCTTAGTATACATATATACTCACAAACATACACAACATTTTCATGAAAAATACTGTGTTCAAAGTGCTCTGATAATTTGTCTTGCTGGGCATGACCCACTAAACTTGTTTCATGAACTACTAAATGGTTTCTTTACACAGTTTGATAAACATGAGTCTACAGCAGTTGTGTTCAACACGAGATCTGATGACTTGCAGCATCCCCCTGGAGCTTGTTTGAAATGTGTATTATTGCACGCCCCCCACCCCCAATACCTTTTACCAGCTAGTCTCTGCAGGTGGAGCATAGGAATTGGGGCTCTAATCCAGGTGGTTCTGATGGTCAGTGAAGCTTGAGAAGCACCAATCTTCTTTGTGCTCCAAAGAGCTTTTGTGAATATATCTATTGATATTTGCCACATGATAAATTAAAACTAAGAAATTTAAAAATACTTATTAATTCACATAAAAGTAATGATAATAAATCCATTGTGTGTTAACATCAGAGCAATGATATCATCATGCATACCTTAGATCTGGGAACCTCCGTTGTGTACTCCTCAGAAAGTGAGAGTTTAAAAAAGCAAATAAATCTTAATAACATTATGAAAATTGTTTTGACCTTGCGGACACCCAGAGGGCTCCTGGAATCTCTGACTCATCCATGGGGTCCACTTTGAGAACTTTTCTTCTAGACTGAATGTTTTGAGAAGACTGAGACCAAATTTCTGTAATACTTCTTATATAGGGTAATAAATTATGGAATCTTATGGAATGTTTTTGTCACTGTTTAAACATCAGGGGAAAATCATGAACTTTCCAAAGCCTATAAGAGTGTGATTTGTTAGGCCATTGAGAGGGTCTACTACTGAATTCCCACAACCAGTTGATAGATCCCACATTTGTATTAGGGTTTATGTAGTTTCTAGGTTTGTCTCAAGGCAGGATGTATTACTTGGGCTTTTCTATACCCTTCAGTTTGATGAAGCACCTCCCCATAGAAAAATGTACTGCAGATCTTCAAAGTGTTTACATTTTAATTTTAAATATTTTAGTCTTAATTATATTTTGAGTAATTTTTAGACATGTTCAGATTTCTTCATTTCTTTCAAATAAGTTTAGATAACTACCTGACTTTTTTCTTATTTGAGTTATATAAATAGCATCTTATTACTGATGATCCAGCACTCGATTGCTTCTACTGAACTATTTAATACTCTACTGTGTGTATATACTACTGTGGTAAATAAATAGTGTTAGAAATTGTGGTGAGATTACAGAGTTCTCGAGGGAAGTGTTAACCTGCACACTCTGGAATACTCGAGTCCTGCCTTGACTCACTCCCTCCTTCTTGAGTAATTGGGCTAATGGAGCAGGTTTCTCTGCTGTTCAGTGCTCCGCCACTCCAAGTGCTCTTCTTTCCCCAGGCCTCCCCAAGCTAGACCCCAGCCCCCAGGTCTAGCTATTTTATGGTAGGAAGGGAGAGAGGGAGAGAGAGATTGGTTCATTGACTGATTAGTTGATTGGGATTCAAGCCCTGACTAAATGCGTAGAAGCAAGAGCATCCTTCTTTTATTTTCTTTGAATCCTTCACAATAGAAAACATGGCCTAGGGCTGGCCTGGTGGTGCACTCAGTAGAGTGCGGCACTTGGGAGCGCGGTGGCGCTCCCGCCGAGGGTTCAGATCCCATATAGAGACCGGTCTGCTCACTGGTTGAGCGCGGTGCGGGCGCAACAGCGAGGGTTGCGATCCTGTTACCGGTCACGAAAAAAGACAAAAAGGGGAAAAAAAAAAAAAAAAAAGAAAACATGGCCTAGTCTGTCCTTGACCAGCAACACTCCTTTTCTTCGGCGATTGGAGCTTCTTGACCTTTATCCTCATTCTTCTTGACCTTTATCCTCATTCTTCTGAGAAGAAAGTTGGGGATGGGGAGTAATAAAGAGAAGCAGGTGAGAGAAGCCTTGAGCTTTTCCTAGAGTTCTCTGTGTGTATAGTTTTCTTACTCGTAGTTGTTTTGTTCTGTGTATCTATTTAATACCTTTTTTCCCAAATTAGACTAAACTTCCAGTGAGCAGAGTTTTTTGTCTGTTTGAGCAATCTTGCAACCCCAAACCCTGCACACCCCCGTGCCTACTACAATATTAACTTCACAGTAGATGCCTGATGAAATACTTGTTTGAATGACTCGTACTTCTTTAAGATAGAAGCACAGATGTTAGCATTATATATGTGATTGATTGATTGATTGATTTCCCTCAGGACACGTGTTAACTGAGACTGAGAGGAACCAATTGTTGGCAATAGCATCATCATTGTTTGTGGCATCCCAATTAAGAGCTCAACATTTTCAAGAACCTTCAAGGTATGGTAGATTATTTAAAACAGAATAAATGAACAGAAAAATATTGATAATCTAACCTGCATCGGAAATAGCTAATTAAAGATCTGGCTGATCTCAATTCTAGATTTTCTTATGGGTCTTTGAAGAAGTAATAAAGTCATCACACTGTTTAAATATAGTATTGCCTATATTTTGTTCAAACAAGTCTTTTAAATTCAGAAGGAATAAAAGGATCTTGGCTTCTTTAATTTGGACGTTATTAGAGATAAGAAGATATTCTGAAATCTGATGGAAAATCTGTTCAAGTAGCTTGTATTAATTATTTCTCTTTTGGGGCCGGCCCAGTGGCGCACTGCGCTAGTGCGCCGCTTGGGAAGCGCGGAGGCGCTCCCGCCGAGGGTTCGGATCCCACATACAGACCGGTTCCCGCTCACTGGCTGAGCGGGGTGCGGGGGCAACACCGAGGGTTGCGATCCCGTTGCCGGTCCCGGTCCGGTATGGGGGCGACACTGAGGGTTGCGATCCGTTGCCGGACACGGAAAAAGACAAAAGACAAAAAAAAAAAAAAATAATAATTATTTCTCTTTTGTTACTTTGTTAGTCTTGAAAATAGTTTTGAGATGTGTTATAGTACTAAATTTAGGAATGAATCTGGACAGTTAAAAAATATATATATCAGAAGCCAGTTTATAAGACACAGGAAGAAATTAACACCAGGTTGACTTAGTTATTTGTGAGCCATAAGTATACCTTTTAGCTTCCTACTAACCCAGACAAAAGAGGAAACATGCTTTATACCAGGGTATATAAAAACAAAACCTCTATGACACTGATGCTTCTAGTGACAGGATTATTTATTTGAATTTGTGTGTACTTGCCAGAGTAATCCTTGTAAGGGAGTCATGATGTTGATAAAATTGTGTTACTTCAATTTTTTTCCTTTCTTTTTGCTTTTCCACAAGAAAAAGAACAAAGATAAAAAAAAAAAGATGAAAGGTAGCCAAGTAGCTCTGAAAAGCATTAATCAGAAGCTCAAATTACCCCTGAAGAATTAGGTAGAAGAGAAACTAAATTGAGTTTAGGCTATATCCTAAAGGTTAATGTAGATTTACTCAGAAAATCTCAGAGTAACTAATAATCTTCATTTGTTCTGTTTCTCAAGGGAAAATATAGGAAGTTTAGTGTACAATCTTTTTTTTTTTAAAGTTATGATTCGGTTGACATCTAAGGATAGATGAGAAGATATAGAGTATCATCAGTACATCACTGAATGGCTGGAAAGAGAAGGAAAATGGTCAGTAGAACCATGAATATGGTTGTTATTTGTTTTCTCCCCCTACAGTTGTGCTGTTTGGTATGGTAGCCCCTAGCCACATGTGGCTATTAAAATTAAATTAAATTGAAAAACCAGTTTCTCAGTCACTCTAGCCTCATTTCAAGTGCTCAGTAGCTACATGTGCTTAGTGGCTACTGTGTTGGGCAACACTAAGAACCTTTTCCCATCGTGACAGTTCTATTTCCGTCAAGTTCTGTTGGACAGTACTGTTCCAGAGGGATGTATGTATGGCAGACATCCTAGCTTTTGTTTTAAAACTAAATTTCATATCTCATATTATTTTTATTATTCTTTAGACAAATGCAATATTCATTTCTTAATCCTTTACCTTCAGATGTTGATTGGACCTGAACTGGGTTGATTTTAAAGAAGTGTGTGCAGTTATTCTCAGAGGGTGCTGACTTAATATCAGTCAGAATCTTAAGAGGGCTTAAAACATAAAGAGTTTGCCATCCCACAGTTATTCAGTAACCACTTTTAATATTTTGATATAGTTTCTTCAAAGTGTGTATATGTATGTATGTATTTATATACATACACGTAGCATATATACTTTACTATAATTAGAGTCATACTTGGAATATAGTTAGAATTCTGGTTTTTTTTATAAACTTATTATGTTGTGAATAATTCTTCTATTCATTAAGTAGTTTTTGAAAGCATTTATTAATTTATTTTTTTATTACAGAGAATTTAAGACATATACAAAATAAACAGAATCATATAATGAGCCCCCATGCACTCAATACCCAGCTTTAACATCCATCAAAAATCTGCCTTCCTTGTTTCATCTTTACCTTTACCCACTCTCCACTTTCCCTATTTGTTAATTTTTAAGGTAAAGTTTACATACACAAATATACACATCTTACCTATACAGTTTTAACAAAGGATGCTCTTATGTAACTCACACCCATGTATACAAATATTGAATATTTCCATCCTAGAAAGTTCCACCCCTCCCCACGCCCCCCCCCCCCCGCGTATGGTGCTACCTTCACTGTGATTTCTTCACATTGTTTTCTAGTTAAGGGTTTGGCAAACTTTTGCCTAAAGGATTGGATAAAAAATATTTTAGACTTGCAGTTCGTGTGGTCTTTGTCGTAACTACTCTGTCACTGTAGCACGAAAGTCGCCACAGACAATATGTAAGGGCTGAGGGTGCCTATGTTCCAAGAAAACTTTATTTAAGAGTCTGTGGGCCATTGCTTTTCAGCCCTTGTTCTATGTCATGAATGCTCTCTGTAGCTGTGCTTAATATAATGGTTAATCTATTTTGCTTCTCATTTCAATTATTATATTTTTCATCTATAAGATGTCAATTTTTTCTTTTTTTTTTCTGCTTGGTTGCTTGTTATAGTCTTCTGTTCCTTTAAAAAAATTTAGTTCTGTCTTTTATTTATTTATATTTATATATATATAATTTATATATATAATTATATAATTCTTTATATATATAATATAAATATAAAGAAATATTTATGTATTTCTTTAAATATATTGTGTTCTATTTTATATTCTATATCTGATGATTTAAATATTCAAGTCTTTGTCAGTGTGATTCTGTAGTTTGTTTTTCTACTGACTCTCACTCAGAAATGAGGTCCATGTCATAATGATATAAGGGTCAATACGTGAGGAAGATATAACAATTACGAATGCATATGCCTATAACAGTGCCAAAACATGGAGGAAAACTACTCATTAAAAGGAGTAATAGACAATTCAACAATTATTGTTGAGACTTTTAATACTCCTCTTACAGTAATTGATAGAAACCTAGTCAGAAAAACAGGAAGCCTATCATTTGAAGGACACTATCAGCCAACTTGAACTAATTGACATTTATAGAATGTTCTACCCAATGAGAATTGAATACATATTCTTTTCATGTGGACGTGGGACATTTACTAAGATCAAATTATGGTTCATCAAACAAGTCTTATTGAACTTCAGAGAGTTGAAATCATGTACTTTTTCTAACCACAACAGAATTAAATTGTAAATCAAAAACAGGAAGAAATGAAGGAAATTCTAAAGTATTTGAAAATTAAGCAACACTTTGCTAAGTAACTCATGAGTCAGAGAAGAAATCACATGATAAATTTAAAGATATCTTGGAATGAATGAGAATGAAAATACAACATGTCAAAATTTGTGTTGCATCTAAGATGGTGGTGCTGTAAGGAAAATTATAACTGCTTATATTAAAACGAAGAAACGTCTGTAAACTAAGTTTCTACCTTAATAAGCTAGAAAGAGAAGATTAAATTAAACCTAAAATAAGTAGAAGGAAAGTAATAATAAAGATAGTAGCAGAAATCAGTATAATAGGAAGCAGAAAATCAATTTTAAAAAGCAAGAGAGAAGAAACAAGTTACCAAAGGAACAAAGAAGGGAACTTCACTATGGACCTTACAGAAATGAAAAGGATTATCAGAATATTGTGAACAAATTTATGCCAAAAATCAAAAATGTAAATGAAATGGAGAAATTCCTAAATAGACATAAATTATCAAAACTAATTTAGAAAATCTAAAAAATACATGATAGAATACTTTCTAACTCATCCTATGAAGCCAGCATTATTCTGACATCAAAGTTGGCCTAAAACATCGCAATAAAAGAAAACTATAGACCAGTATTCTTCATGAAGTTATAAAAATCTTTAATTGAATATTAACAAATGAAAATTTAGCAACATATAAAAATGATTACATAGTATAAACAAATAAGATTTATTTGAAAAATGCAAGGTTAACATCTGAAAATCAATTAATATTGTTCCACATTAATAAGGGACAAAAACCATCTGACCTTACATATAGATCCAGGAAAAGAATTTTGCAAAACTAGCACCAGTTTATTTCTTAGGGGAAAAAAGGCTTTTAAGAAAATAGGTAATTTATTAATTGGATAAGGGGCAAAAGCATACAGCTAACATCATACTTAGGTGAAAACTATTTTTATTTGTAATATATTTGGAAAATCTTAAGGAATCACCAAAAAGCTACTAGAATTAATTAGCAGACACAGCAAGGTTGCAGGATGCATCATCAGTATACAAGTCCATTTGATTTTCATATATTAGCAACTCTGAAAAAGAAATTACAAAAAGTTCCATTCGCAATAGGATCAAAATGAATCAAATACTTAGGAATACATTTAAGAAAAGAAATGTAAGACCTGTGCCTTGAAAACTACAAAACATTACTGAGAGAAATTTTAAAAAATCTAAATAAATTACAACATATATATAATGTTTCTTGACTGGGAAAGTCAATATTGTTAAAATGACAGTTCTCCCCAAATTAATCTATAGATTTAACACAATCTCTATGAAAAGCCCACCTGGCATCTTTGTTGAGATGGGTAAGCCAGTGTTAAAATTTATGTGGCGATGCACAAAACCTAGAATAGCCAAAACAATTTTGGAAAAGAAAAAAGTCGAGGTATTTACTCTACCTGATTTCAAAACTTACCAAAAAGCTCCATTGTATTAAGTCATTGTGATATTGGTGTAAGCATAGGCATGTAGATCAATGGAGTGGAGTAGCGAGTCCAGAGGTAGACCCTCACATATATGGCTAATTGATTTTGGACAAAAGTGCCTAGGTAGCTCAATGAGCAAAGGATAGTATATCAACACATGGTACTGGAATAATTGGATATCTGTATGCAAAACAAAACAAAACCAAAATAAGAACATTCACCCTTTCCTTATGCCTTTCACAAAAATTAACTCAAAATAAATCATAGACTTAAATTTGAGCTAAAACTATAAAAATTCCAGAAGAAAATGGGAGATCCTTGCAATATGATAACCAAATCATGAACAAATGAAAGATAAAATTGATAAATTGGACTTTATCGAATTTAAAAACTTTTGGTCTTCAAAAGACACCAAGAAAATTTAAAAACAATAGTAGAAAGTGGAAGACTGTATTTGGAGACATATCTGATTAAGGACTTGTGTCTAGAATGTATAAATAATTCAGACAACTCAAAAATAAGCCAAGCAACCCAATAAAAAATGGGCAGCAAATTTCATATAGACTCTTTAACAAAGAAGATATGTAAATGGCAAATAAGTTCATGAAAAAGTGTTCGACATAATCAGTCACTAGAGAAATACAAATTAAAACCATAAATCTACACCACTGCACACCCACTGTAATAATACACATCAAGTGGTGGGTGGATAAATAGAATGTGGTACATCCATACAATGAGCTTATTTAGCAATAACAAGGAATGAACTGCTACATGCACCACCATGTATAAATCTCAAAAATATCATGTGAAGAGACAGAAACCAGATAAAGAAGACTACATAATGTATGGTTTAATTTACATGAAACCTCTAGGAAAGGCAAAAATATAAAGACGAAAGATCAGTGGTTGCCTGTGTCCAGTATTCAGAGTAGGGGTTTACCACAGATGAGTTTTATTGTTCTAAAACTAGATTATGGTGGTGGTTGTGCAATTATATAAATTTATTTGAAACTCATCAGAGTATACACTTAAAATACATGTAAATTAAATCTCAATACAGCTTTTAAAAAAATCTGCATGTACGTACCAGCAAAGGGCTTGTAGAAGTGGTGAATATTATGAGGAATGTTAAGAAGATAGAAGATACACAAGGGTATTTCAAAAAGTTCATGGAAAAATAGAATTAAAAGATAATAGGAATATTTACCTGGCAGTGGAGATACCATAATCACGAAGATAATATGAATCTTTCCATGAACTTTTTAAAGTACCTCGTATATAAAAATAAATTGTGTTTGGAAGTTGAGGAGAGAGAGTCACGTGTGTGGAAGACTAGGTGAGTGGTGGTGCTACCGTCATTGAAAAGCAGATGTAGAACAGCTCTGAAAGGAAAACACAAGTTCTGTTTTGGAAGTTAAGTTTGAGATACTTGAGAACCAGCATTTTATCCCCTTAGGACTTAGTAATATACATTCCTATCCTTTTGACTATTTCTTCTTTAGTAATAATATGCATGAGTTTTTGACAGTCTGTTTGTGAATGCTTTGAACACACTTTAGTATTCATCAACAATATACTTTATTCTAAGAATCAAATGCAAAACTTTAGACTGGAACTGTGTTTCTTAAAGTGTGCACAGTTTTGGGGGGGTATAAAATGTACAAAGTAAAACAGTTCTGAGTTTAAACAAATGTGGGAAATTCCTTGTTAAAGTTAGAAACCTCTCAGAGACTTTAATATACTGAAGTGCATCCTAAATCTCTGAGAGGGGGATATTGTTGCACTGTTACCCAAACTTTTTCTTTTCTTCCCTTAAAAACTTTTTTCCTAAAAGCACTTTGAAAAATTAGTATTTCAGAGAATGCTTTTTGGGAATCACCGTTGAGCCCTTTATTTTATGATGCATAGTGATATGCATAGTACAAAAACTAACATTCCTTAGATATTGTTGAAGTATTTTGGGTAATTGCTTTATAAAGTGGAAGTTAGGAAGTGATCTTCTTTTGTCTTTTGCTTAATTTCTACCTAAAATTATAAATTTGATAGTTGCTACATTAAATAACTTTAAATATCTTGCTTTTGAACTCAATATCTTTTAGAAGTTGGAAAAAATTATATTAACGAATTTTACAGGCCAAAAGTTAAATTATGTAGATAACTGTGCATTTATTTCCTATACACCTGTCCCGACCCGCGGGATATTCAACGCAGACCCTGGAGGGGGGAGTGGGAATTGGATGGGACAAGAGACGCGAGAGATGGGAGACAAGACAGTATTCTGATCAAGTCTCATTTATTGATTCTTAGGTTACATCTTATATAGTAAAAAGCAGGCATATTGTAAGGAGTTAGGAATGCAGGAATACGATAAGATCTTGAGAAGAAACAAAGTCAGAAAATCTCTGATGCAAAGAAGCCCCCAATCTTTACAAGAAAGCAGAAACTTGAAAGGAGATAAGAGGTCACTCTTGAGTAGACTTGCATAGCCAGGAGCACAGCGTCCCAGGCACAAACAGATTATGAGGCAGATATCCCATAAGCGCAGA
>NW_007730337.1:0-1426 GCF_000696425.1 Galeopterus variegatus | reverse complement strand
CTTTTTTAAAAAAGTATTCTGTCCCAACCCACGGGATATTCAACGGAGATTCTGGAGGGGGGAGTGGGAATTGGATGGGACAAGAGACGTGAGCGATGGGAGACAAGACAGTATTCTGATCAAGTCTCGTTTATTGATTCTTAGGTTACATCTTATATAGGAAAAAGCAAGCATATTGTAAGGAGTTAGGAATGCAGGAATACGATAAGATCTTGAGAAGAAACAAAGTCAGAAAATCTCTGATGCAAAGAAGCCCCCAATCTTTACAAGAAAGCAGAAACTTGAAAGGAGATAAGAGGTCACTCTTGAGTAGACTTGCATAGCCAGGAGCATAGCGTCCCAGGCACAGATTATGAGGCAGATATCCCGTAAGCACAGACATCTGACATAAGCAGATTGTCACGTAGGCCTGGTCACACAAGAAGGGGTGTGGGGCTATAGGTCCCCAACATACACCAAGCAATGGTTCATTTTTGGTGAGTTTATTTTCTCCTAAACATCATCTATTTAGTAGGCCAGTTTATTGTAAAATTGGTACCACCCGTAAGAGTCAGATACCTATAACATCTAGCAAAATATGTTGGTCTTCTTGATAAAGCATAATCTCGTCTAGCTAAAAAGAATCTACCTTTTTTTGCTTGTTTTCTGAAGAGATCTCTGACACCTCCATCATCAAAGCCGATGGAGGGTGTTTGAACCTTTTGGCTTCAGCATCATGTTTTCACGATTGGCTTGGGAAGGGAGTCTAAGAGTCACCCTCCAGGTGTGGCTCTGTATTGCTGTCATGGGTGTGTTCACCTAATGTTTCTGCTTCCAAACCAGTAGCCCAAAGCCCTTCCTTTACCTTGCTTGTTTTGGCTGCTGATCTTATTTTGCCAATTTCCCTATGGATTTTACTCTTTGATCATTTATGACTTAGTTTTTCTAAGTCATATGTACTCATGGTATTTGGATAGTAAAATGACAGTGATGCATTTTAGAAAAAAAGGAAAGTTTAGTATCAGAGACAATAGCAGTTTTTCTTATAATGACTGTAAAATAAATTTGGTGAATACAATTTTTGTGTAAATACATGCTGACTTAACATGGAGTTACTTTTCTTTATGATGACTTTTTTCTTAAACACTTTTATTGACAGAAATGAATCATTAAAAGTTGTATTAAACAATCACTTTATATTATTTGAAGCTAAAATTATTTTGTTGGTGTTGTGGATTGGTATAATAATTTGTTTCACTAATCGATAGTGATCGAAGGAAAAAATAGTACAGGTAACACTTTAATCTCTTTTAGTAATCTTCAATTTATTTTTGCTTAAAATACCTATTTTCCTTAGATCCAAATATTGTTCTTGGGTCAGGAGTCACCTTTTTTTTTTTTTTTTGTTAAATTTTTATTTTGTCAATATACACTGTATATGATTATT
>NW_007730336.1:197900-198326 GCF_000696425.1 Galeopterus variegatus | reverse complement strand
ACACATGGTAACTATTATTGTGGTTCATTCAAAGATAGCTTTATACTCATTATTTTTACCAGCACTTGGGTAGTGTCCCTATCTAAGAGAAGACAGAGTATTGCATCATAAGAAGCAGCCCAGTGAAGTGGTTTGGCACATCTGCTCTAGGGCCAGTGTTTAAATCCCTGAACTGGCCACTTACCAGTTCTGTGAACCTTATATAGGTTTCTTCACCTCTCTCTGCCTCATTTTCTTCATCTGTAAAATGGGGTAATAATAAGACCAATCGTTCTGAGAATTAAGTAAAGTGATATATGGAAAGTGCTTAAAACAGTGTTTACTTTGTTTTTTTAATAAGGAAATTGAAGTTGCGTGTTAGTTGAAATTTGAGATGGAGAATGAGGGAGTATCAAGTCATCGGCTGTATAAACCTCCAATTCAGAT
>NW_007730336.1:191164-193267 GCF_000696425.1 Galeopterus variegatus | reverse complement strand
TTTTGAAGCTGATTGGGGAAACTGACATTTATTGACTGTGCAGATGTTAAAATTGTCTTCGTTTTATTTATTCCGTATGAAACTGAGAAGTATAGAAGCAATATTACTTCTCTAACTTCCACCTCTGTTCCCATTCATTCTATCCCCTTTACTAAAGTAAACTGAGGTGTCTTGAATATAGCAACCTAATTTAGAATGACTCAAGAGAGATAGAGAGACAGATAATGCTGAATATTCAGAATTCAATAATAAAGAAATAATCAGTTCAGTGAAAAGCCAGCTGTTCTTTGTTTTTTAATATGTATATGATGTTGATGAAAAATAGCATTCAAGTAAAGTTTACCAAGTAGAATTGGTTTGGTTCAGGGTATTATACTATTTTGCAGAATAGGAAATGTTATTTAGGTTTTTAAAAGCTGAATAGTACAGCCAGTCCAAAGACCCAAATACCAAAGGATTATCTTTAAATTTAGAGAATGAAAAATGCCAGTGCATTATGTTTAAGGCATTGCATGATAATTCTTTCAGAGAATATGCCTGTGTTTTCTATGTCCTTCAAATTTCATTTGAATGAATGCTTTATGGATTTTTGTGATGTTTAGGGATATGTTAAAATGCCATTGTAAACATACCAGGCAACTTAGGGCTAGGTGATTCTCAATTTGAATTATGCAATGCTATTTGAATTACGTGGGGAAAAAATAGGAGTTGCATGACAATTCAAATTTCCTTTTCTATGTCTTCCCAGTGAGATTTTAGATTCGGTGTATTTCCCCAAAGAAGACCCCGAGACAAGGATTTGTGTCCAAGGATGGGAGGGGGTGGGGGTCTGAGAGAGGAAGGGAGGAAAGCCAGTTAAGGACTTAAGGACGTGCACAAGTGGTTACTGCCTGGGCAACTGGGACTCGACCCACCCGGCCCTGGGAAACACTTTTCCATGGAGGGGCAAGAAAGCTGTGGGATTTATCCATTGCACCCTGTCCCTAATGGTTGAAGTTGCTCTTGGGGCGTTCACTCTTAAGCATTTCTGTCTTTCCCCAAGCCCAGGCCAAGCACTCCTAGGGCAGAGAAAGCCCTCTCTGAAAGGCAGGAAGAGGCAGAAATCCATGGGCTTCTTGGGAATGGAGTTCCAGGCAACCCCTCGACAGACTGAGGGCATAAAAGCAGGGCACTGATGGTATCTACCTTATCAGTGTGGCTACTACTGTATTCACAACACTGATGGCTGTGGGTCAAATACGTCCCCCAAAAGTTCATGTATTGGAAACTTGATCCCATTGTAGTAAGTGTTAAGAGGATGGGAAATCCAGTGATGGTATTTGAAAAGTGGGGCCCTAAGAAGTGATTGGATCATGAGGACTGTGTCCTCATGAATGGATTAATTCATTCATGGAGTAATGAGTTATTATGGTGTGGACTGGTGGCTTTATAAGGAGAGCTAGGAAGAAGTTAAGCTCTCTAGCTCTTGCTGTTCTCACCATGTGATACCCTGCATTGCCAACGGATTCTGTAGAGAGTCTTCACCAAGAAGAAGGCCCTCACCAGATGTACCCCAGGACCATGGACTTCACAGCCTCCAAAACTGTAAGAAATAAATTTAATTTCTTTATAAATTACCTACTTTCAGGTATTCTGTTATAAGCAACAGAAATGGACTAATGTACTTGTTATAGTGCCTGGTACCTAGCAGATGCTTAATAAGTGTTTATTCAATGAAGGAAGGAAGGAAGGAAAATGAATGACTCAAATAGAATTAGAAAAGCCAGCATTGCCAACATGCCAGGCAGCAATATAGATCAACGACTAAAGATAGTTTTTGAAAATGGTATTTCACCTCTAATTTAGGTCCCCAAGCTAATGTCTAAATTTTATCCTTGCCACATTTATTAGGCATAAAGAGATGGGAAAAGGAAAGAAAGGGTGGACACAAGAGAGCAAATAACTCTGTGTATAAATTACCTCAGCTCTAAGGGATGGCACGTAGGGGGCTTAGAGTTTTGACATCAATAGTTATAGTATACCCACTTAATTTTTAAAAAAGATTAATAGGGGGCCGGCCCGGTGGCGCACTGCTACAGTGTGCCGCTTGGGAAGCGCGGCAGC
>NW_007730336.1:186053-187465 GCF_000696425.1 Galeopterus variegatus | reverse complement strand
GATGTCGACAAATTTCTGACTGGGCTATTACTGTATGTTAATGTGCATTTACAAACAATATGTTTCCATCTTCCACTTTTTCCCCCTGCTGGTTCGATTGAGAAAACCATAGCGACGGAAAGTGCATGATTTATACAGATAGTGTGGCAGGGAATTGGGAGTAGGCAGGGGAGCCCCCTTGGGGAAGAATTTACCTTTTAAAACTGGAGGGGAACAGGTGCTCTGGAGCGGGAGTGTAACAGCAAGAGGGTGGGGCTGGCATTCCTGAAGGGAAAGGTTACTCAGATTAACAGCACGCTGCTGAAAATGATGACATCCTGGCTCTGTCATTAAAACAGGTGGCTGTCATTATGGCCGCTTGTTCATAATGGGAAGATAATACAGGCTGAGAGAGATTTATAGAGGCCCCAGAAAGATGAAATTGCACATAAAGGAGGCACAACAAGGCATAAAGAGGGCCAATTTGGGGAATTTCTCTCCCCACAGGAATGCACGTGATACTCATTAATGGTGTAGAATTTGTGTCACTATATCCAGAGGGTTAAATTACCTACAGAGCTTTCATTTATTCAGGTTTACTCACGTGTCCTTTGGGAAAGACTTTTTTCTTCCTCTTTGGATGTTTTGCTTTAGTTTAAGGGAGTAGTGAGTATAAAAATTTACTGTATATGACAAAACTCACCCATTCTCTTTCCTTACAAATAATGTTGGCTGCTGAGAAAACGGTTGGAAATTAAGAGATGGCTCCAAATAACAATTAGGTCCTAAGGGGTTTCCCGGGCTATGAGAGGTTACTGGTGGGTCTATGTTCCCTTTTTTTTTTTTTTTTGTCTTTTGTCTTTTTTCCGTGTCCGGCAACGGATCGCAACCCTCAGTGTTGCCCCCGTACCGGACCGGGAACCGGCAACGGGATTGCAAGCCTCGGTGTTGCTCCCGTGCCTCCCTCAGCCAGTGAGTGGGAACCGGCCTGTATACGGGATCCGAACCCTCGGACGGGAGCGCCGCTGCGCTTCCCAAGCGGCGCACGGGCCGGCCCATCAGATGAAGTTTTTTTAAAAAATCTTTTAAATTTAATAAACACTTATGTGGTATTAATTATTGCCAGGCACTATTCTAAGCATCTTACAAATACTAATTCACTTAATATTCACACTACCATATCTAAGGTAAGTTATTTTACTGCCTCTGCTTAGAAATAAGGTATAGAGAGGTTACTAAACCTCTATCCTTGCCCAGATTCATATAACTAGTATGTTGGGTAGCTGGGGTTCCAACCCAAATAGTCTTGCTCCAGAGACTGCGCTCTTAACTGCTAAAATATTCTGACTACACTACGCACATTTTGACCATTTTTCAATTTTAAGGGGCATTTAAATTATTCATTTGTCCCATCTTGGCTCTCTCTTCTAGAG
>NW_007730336.1:175536-183258 GCF_000696425.1 Galeopterus variegatus | reverse complement strand
TAAAATGGCTGAGGTACTTTCCCAAAATGGCTGGCGGCCCGGGCGTAGCCCAACACTTACATAGTCCTAATCACGTTTTATTATAATTGTTATCTCACTTGTACACTAGATAGAAACCTTGGTTGTCTTATTTATCATTAGTGCCCAGCACAGAGTCTGCTATATAGTAAGTGCTCAAAAAATATTTCCTGCATAAATAAATGACTCCATGAAATACTCTGTTGTATCATATGTTTGTCTTCTGTGATTTACCTTCAAAGGACTGATAAACTCCTCAAACTAGATCACCTTAATTCATCAATTCTGTCTTCATCACCAACGAATTTATCTAAATTCCTCTAGAATTTATTTATGGTTTCTGCTTCTACCATCTCTAGATAGAGATGGTAGAAGTACCATTTTATAGTAACTTTGTCTATTTGCCCTAAAATTGCTTCTTAATCCAAAAAAGGCACTTAGTTCCAGCATTCTGGTTTTCAATAAACAATCACATGTTACACTTTCTATATCCATCACAAGGTTGAAGATTACACTCCAAACCCTTCCTGTTTGAAGTGTTTCAGCCTTACTGGTCTATTTTTATATGGAAAATACTCAATTCCCTTGATTAGTTAGCCTTGCCTGGATCATCTCCAGCTGAATTATATCTGCTTTACGGTATAGTGATCAGCACTTGACACAGGTATACAGTGGTTTTATTCAAGAAAACACAAAACTTTTACTACAAATTAAGATATAAAAAATTTAAAATGGTACAGTATATTTAAGATATTTATAGCAGCCTTAGTTATAAGGTAAATTACTAGCTGGGGTGGCTTTAAGGCTGAAATATTGGCTTGAATGCTTCTAACGCTAAGGTTAAAACTTGCTCCACACAGAGTGTTGGAATAGAGTTTGTCCTCTGTGAACTCTGTAACTCTTTTTCTTAACTTTCATCTTTTCATAATATTGTCTCCTCCTAAGGTTTCAAGATGCATCAAGGCTTTTTTAAAGTGGGGTGGTCTAATGGGTACAAGACTATGTTATCTACCCCAAGTGAATCACTGTGCAGTATATGCATGTACTGAAACAGCATACTGTACCCTGCAAATATATACAGGTAAGTGTTAATAGGAATAATAATAGGAAATTAAGTTGGAAAATCAGATTGGAACCGGCTATGCCATTTTGACTTAGGCTGTGTGGAGCCATTGAAAGTTTTGTTGCAGAGGAATAGCATGATGAAAACTGAGCACACAAAAGATGAAAAGTGCATTTAGAGACTGTCACTATAATTTCAAGAAGTAAAGAGACTGAAGAACAATGATTGTAGTGATGACAATTAAGAAAATAAAACTATAAACATGATATATGACGGATGTAATGGAAGAGAGCACATTCACATTGACTTTTAGATCTTGAACCTGGATGACTAGACATTTGGAAGTGCCATTAAAAGCACAAGAGACGACACAAAGTAAGTTCCAAAGGGCAGAAAATGGGATTCGATTTATAATATACTGGACCTGAGAGGCTGCCAGATATTCAAGGTATCAAAGGTAATTGGCTGTCGAAAATAAACATCTACTCATAAATTTGGGGTGAGGATTAAATGATATGTTGCATTTAGGGAAGTGTCTGGAACACAGTAATTTTAGATAAATGATATTTGCTATTAAAACGTAGTCTCTAAAACTCATTATCAGGATTCGACTAAGAACAAGCATTTTTTTTCATAAATTTTTACCAAGGTGAAATCTTAAGTTTCAAAGACATAAAGTTTGTATTTTAAACACCTGAAAATGTCCCCTAGGGTCAGAATCCTAGTATTTTACAAACCAATAATAACCATTATAAATTTGAAAAATGATTTATTTCTAACAGAGTCAGAGCACCACCAGAAATCCATGAAGATAATAAAGCTTTATTTGGAAAAAAAATAAATTTTGAAAGTTTAAAATAAGAGAAATGCTGCTTAGGAATAGATCTTAGATAGTGAAAGAGAACTAGTTAAAACTAAGAAGCTCCAAAGACAGTAATATTAGCATTTACATATAAAAGGAGAATTTCCACGTTCAAGATGACAATAAAAATTTTCACTGCTACCTTCTAAGGTAAACCAAAACAGTAAGAGTAAGAAACAGAAAGACAAGACACTTCAACAAAACTAAGAAACCAACTAATAAATAGAATAAAATAAAGGCAAATTTTATCTTTGTCAAATCCAGGAGACATATATAATCCTATAACAGAGAATCTGAGAAAAGGGGGGATACACTGGAGTGTAAAACACCCAGAGACTGGACTCCAGCAGTTGAAGATCTCAAACAATTAGCAGATTTTCAAAGTTTAGACCAGTCTAAGTGCAAAATCAACAGAAAGATGTAATAGAAATTAAAGCAGACATTAATATATTAGAAAAAAATGGTAAGGTAAAGCTTACAAATGTGTAAGAATGTGTGTCTTGATTAAAAATAAAATATATGAAACATTGTTAATCCACTCATAGAAATGAGGAGGAAAATAAATTCAGACAATAAGAAATCACAAAAGGGAAATAACAGACAGAGAAAAAATTAGAGGAATAATTGGAGTTAACATAGTTCTAATCTATGCAAATGGGTTTACAACATAGATGAAAATGATAATTTTCAAGGAACATATAAAATATCAAAATCATTCCCTGAAGATATATTAAACTCTAAATTCTTGAGTTAACATAGAGAAAAGAGAACTTTGTCAGGGCTCTACCCTGAAGAAGGCTTTGAATCTAGACTATATTGCAACATAATTCTGAAGAAAAAAATTGGGGATTTGATACTCTATCTCTGAATTTCTCCAGTATAGAGAAATGAAGGAAAGCATCCACAAGCAGTAATACTGCTTGATATTGGAAAAATCACTCCTATTCAAGTAAGGAACCAGGCAATGATGGCCACAATCACCAAAGTGCTTGAACATTATTCTGGAGGAACTAGCAAACAAAATTAGACAAAAGAAGGAAAAAAAGATATAAAATTTGGGAAGAAGAAAATAAAGCCATTGACAATATTATTATTGTTTTATTTTTTTATTGAAACATAATTGATTATAGATATTTATGGGAAACAGAGTTGACTGTCAGTATTTGTGTACAATATGTGATGGTCAAATCAATATTATTAGCATGTTCATCATTACAAAATGTAATTATCCCTTGTGTCCATTACCCAATTTCTATCTCACCCCCTCTTCCTCCCCCTTTCCCACCTCTAGTAACAATAGCTATGTTCTCTCCTTCTGAAAGTTCAACATATTATTGTGGTCTTTTCTTTCTTTCTTTCTTAGCTCTCATTTATGAGAGAAGACATGTGGTATTGCTCCTTCTATGCCTGGCTTATTTCATTCAGCATAATTTTCTCCAAGCTCATCAATGTTCCTGTGAATGGCAGAATTTCATTCTTTTTTATGGCTGAGTTGTATTCCATTGTGTATACATACCACATTTTCCTTATCCAACCATCCATTGATGGACATTTAGTTTGATTCCAAATCTTGACTTTGTAAATAGAGGGGGGGGTTTATTCGTCTTTTTTGTGACTGGTAAGGGGATTGCAACCCTTGGCTTGGTGTCGCCCACACTGCGCTCAGCCAGTGAGTGCACCGGCCATCCCTGTATAGGATCTGAACCCACAGCGGGCCAGCGCCGCACTCTCCCAAGTGAGTCACAGGGTCAGCCCATAAATAGAGCTATGATGAACGTGGAAGTGCAGGTGTACCTTCGACATGATGATTTCCATTCTATTAGGTATATACACAGAATCAGGATTGCTGGATTTTATGGTAGTTCTATCTGTAGTTGTTTGAGAAACATCCATACTGTTTTCCATAATGCCTGTAGTAATTTACAGTCCCACCAACAGTGTAGAAGTGTTCCTCTTTGTCTGCATTTTTGGCAACATTTGTTATTCTCAGTCTTTTTGATAATAGCCAGTCTAACTGGGGTGAGATGACATCTGAATGAGGTTTTCATTTGCATTTCTCTGATGACTACCTCTGTTAAGAATTTTTTCATGTACATGTTGGCCATTCATATGTCTTCCTTTGAGAAATGTCTATTCATCTCCTTTGCCCATTTTTTAAATCAGA
The DNA here is from genome assembly GCF_000696425.1 of Galeopterus variegatus. Classification (NCBI taxonomy): domain Eukaryota; kingdom Metazoa; phylum Chordata; class Mammalia; order Dermoptera; family Cynocephalidae; genus Galeopterus; species Galeopterus variegatus. The sequence continues at coordinate 179,151 of NW_007730336.1, read as the reverse complement.
TTATTTGTTTTGTTGCTGTTGTTTGAGTTAATTGTTTATTAATCTGGATATTAATCCCTTGTCAGATGTACAGTTTGCAAATATCTTCTCCCATTCTGCAGGTTATCTTTTCACTATGTTAATTGTTCTCATTGCTGTGCAGAAGGTTTTTAGTTTGATATAATCCCATTTGTTTATTTTTTCTTTTGTCACATGTGCTTTTTCTTCTCCCATTCTGCAGGTTATCTTTTCACTATGTTAATTGTTCTCATTGCTGTGCAGAAGTTTTTTAGTTTGATATAATCCCATTTGTCTATTTTTTCTTTTGTCACATTTGCTTTCGGGGTCTTATTCATAAAGTCTTTGCCCAGTCCTACATCCTGAATTATTTCCCCTATGTCCTCTTTAAGGAGTTTTATAGTTTCAGGTCTTATAATTAATTCTTTAATCCATTTTGAGTTGATTTTGGTAAATGGTGAGATGTACAGGTCTAGTTTTATTCTTCTATACATGAAAATCCAGTTTTCCCAGCACTGTCTACTGAAGAGGCTGTCCTTATGCCAATGTATGTTCTTGGTGCTTTTGTCAAAGATCAGCAGGCTGTAAGTATGTGGATTGATTTCGGGGTTCTTGATTTTGTTCCATTAGTCCACATGTCTGGTTTTATGCCAGACCTTGCTGTTTTGGTTACTATAGCTTTGAAGTATAGTTTGAAGAAGGGGAGTGTAATGCATCTGCCTTTATTTATTTTTTGCTCAGAATTTGCTATGGCTATTCAGAGTCTTTTGCCATTCTATGTGAATTTTAGGATTCTTTTTTCTATTTCTGTGCACAACGTCATTGGTATTTTGATGAGGATTGCATTGAATCTGTAGATTGCTTTGTGTAGTATGGGAATTTTCACAACATTAATTATTTCAGTCCATGAACACAGACTCTCCTTCCATCCTTGCTGTCCTCTTGAATTTCTTTCAGCAGTGTTTTGTAGTTCACATTATAGCAATCTTTTACCTCTTTTGTCAAATTTATTCTCAAGTATTTAAATTCTTTTGGTAGCTATTGCAAATTGGTTTGCTATCTTGATTTCTTTTTCTGCTTGTTCACTATTGATTTACAAGAATGCTACTGATTTGGGGGTATGGATTTTATATCCTGCAACTTTACTGAATTCATTTATCAGCTATAGGAGTTTTTTGGTAGAGGTTACAGGTTTTTCTATATATAGGATCATGTCTTCTGTGAACAGGAACAAATTGACTTCATCTATTCCAGTATGGATGCCCTTTCTTTCTTTCTCTTGCCTGATTGCTCTGACTACTACTTCCAATACTATGTTGAATAGGAGTGGTGAGAGTGAGCATACTTCCTTGTTCCTGTTATTAAAGGGAAAGCTTCAAGCTTTTCCCCATTCAGGATGATGTTGCTGTTGGGTTTGTCATGTATGTCTTTTATTGTTTTGAGATACTTTCCTTCTATACCTAATTTTTGAGATTCTTTATCATGAAGTGATGGTAAATTTTGTCAAATGCTTTTTCTGTGTCTACTGAGATAATTACATGGTTTTTGTCCTTGATTTTGTTGATGCGGTGTATCACATTTGTTGATTTCGATATGTTGAGTCATCCTTGATATGCATATGCTGAACCATACTTGCATTCCCTGGGATGTATACCACAATATCATGGTGTATAATCTTGCTGATGAGCATGTTGTTGTACTCTGTTTGCCAATATCTTGCTGAGAATATTTGCATCTATGTTCATCAAGGATGTTGGTCTGTAGCTTTTTGTTGTTGTTGTGTCTTTGTCTGATTTTAGTATCAGAATGAAGCTGCCCTCATAGAATGAGTTTGGAAGAATGGCCTTTGTTTCAATTTTTGGAATAGTTTGAAAGGATTAGTGTTAATTTTTCTCTGAATGTTTGCTAGAATTCAGCAGTGAAATTTGTAGAACAGGTATGCAAATGAGAAAGAGAAAAAAATCTTATCACTACAAAAAAACCCCAACAGCAAACATAAACAATAAAAGGTAGAGAAAGGAACAAAATAAACATAAAATAACCCTAAAGAAATTAACAAAATGGCAAGAATAGAGAAATACCTTTCAATAACAACCTTGAATGGATTAAATTCCACTCTTAAAAGATATAGACTGGATGAATGGATTAAAAAAACTAGACCCAACTGTATGCTGCTTGCAAGAAACTCACTTTGCCAATAAAGACACATATAGACTAATAGTGAAGGGATGGAAAAAGACAACCTTGAATGGATTAAATTCCACTCTTAAAAGATATAGACTGGATGAATGGATTAAAAAACTAGACCCAACTGTATGCTGCTTGCAAGAAACTTACTTTGCCAATAAAGACACATATAGACTAATAGTGAAGGGATGGAAAAAGGCATTCCACACAAATGGAAACCAAAAATGAGCAGGAGTCACCATATTTACATAAGGTAAAATAGACTTAAAACTAAGAACTATAAAAAGGGACATAGAATGACACTATATAAAGATAAAAAGATCAATGCAGCAAGAAGATATAACAATCATAAATATATATGCACCCAACATAAATGCACCCAGACAAATAAAGCAATTGTTATTGGATCTAAGGGAAGAGATAGATCCCTATCCAGTAATAGTCAGAGACTATAACACACCACTCTCAGCATTGGACAGATCACCTAGACAAAGAATTAGCAGAGAAATATTGGATTTAAACAGCGCTTTAGACCAAATGGACTTGACAGACATATACAGAACATTTCATCCAACAATGACAGTATATACATTCTTCTCACTAGCACACAGATCATTCTCCAGGATAGACCACATTTTAGACCACAAATTAAGCTTCAACAAATTTTAAAAGATTGAAATCATCAAATTTAAGAAAGACTGTGTATATTTTTGGATCACAATGGAATAAAATTGGATATTAACAACAAACAAAACTTTGGAAACTCTACAAACTCATGGAAATTAAACATGTTCCTGAACAACAAATGCATTAAAGAAGAAATAATGCAGGAAATCAAAAATTCCTTGAAACAAATAAAAATACAAGTACATCTTACCAAAACTTATGGGATAGTGCTAAAGCAGTACTAAAAGGGAGGTTTATTGCAATAAATTCTAACATCAAAAGAACAGAAAGACTTTAAATAAACAACCTAACATTAAATATCAAAGAACTAGAAAAACAAAAATAATCCAATCTCAAAACTAGTAGACAGAAAGAAATAATTAAATCAGAGCAGAACTAAATGAAATATAAAGCAAGAGAATGATACAAAATATCAATTAAACAAAAAGTTGATTTTTTGAGAAGATAAACAAAATAGACAAGCCATTGGCCAGACCAACTTTAAAAAAGAAGAGAGAAGACCCAAGTAACAAAAATCAGAAAGGAAAAAGATGTTAAACTGATACCACAGAAATACAATTAATCATTAGAGACTATTATGAATAACTGTATGTCAAAAAAAAATGAAAATCTGGAGGAAATGGATAAATTTCTGGACACATACAAGCTACTAAGACTGAACCAAGAAGAGTAGAAAACCTGAGCAGACTGGTAAGAAGCAGCATGACTGAAGCAGTAATCAGCAGTCTCCAACAAAGAATAATG
>NW_007730336.1:173484-175136 GCF_000696425.1 Galeopterus variegatus | reverse complement strand
CAGACTGGTAAGAAGCAGCATGACTGAAGCAGTAATCAGCAGTCTCCAACAAAGAATAATGCAGTTGATAATATTAAATATGCAGAAAGCTCAAGAGAATCAACTAAAAACTGTTACGAACAACAAAGTAATTCTGTAAAGTGATCAGTCACAAAATTAATATGCAGAATATAGCCTTTCTTTTTTTTTTCCTTTTTGTCTTTTTTCGTGTCCGGCAATGGATTGCGACCCTCAGTGTTGCGCCCGTACCGGACTGGGACTGGCAATGGGATCGCAACCCTTGGCACTGTGCCCGCACCTCGCTCAGCCAGTGAGAGGGAACCGGTCTGTATGTGGGATCCGAACCATCGGCGGGAGCGCCGCCGCACTCCCAAGTGGCGCACTGTAGCAGTGTGCCACCAGGCCGGCCCCAGAATATAGCCTTTCTATAGTCAATCAACACCCTGATAAAAACACACTGTGCAAGAAAATATCACATTAACAAAAGTAACGAGAACCAAAAAAGAGAAGATACCTAGAAATAAATATGCTGAATTTATATAAAGAAAACTTTAAACTCCACTAGGAGACCAAAAAAAGTCGTGAATAAATAAGAAAATATACCCAGTTTCTCTATGTCAATCTTCAACATCCTATAGACATCAGTTATCCCTAAATTAATCTGTACATTTAATATGATAATAATAAGATTACAAAAGGATATTTTTAGAAGTAGACAAGCTGATTCTAAATTTCATCTGGAAGAAATAGAATAGGAAAAAACACTGGGGTTCAATTTTAAAAGAGTAATAATAAATATAAATTAGTCTTCTGAAATGGAAAAAAAATTATAAAGTTACAGCAAAAAAAAAAAATTGTGGTTCTGATATGTGAATAGGAGGTAGGCAAATAAGTGGAGCAAAACACATGGTGTGCTGGTGGGCCTAGTCCTTGCTCTGAGATCCAAACTCCACACTTGCTTTTTTCTTATGAGAACGACATGGAAGTACATTTTTTATCTCCCTCAGTCTTCTGCTTGATCCAGCCAATGAGAGACACTGGCAGTGGTTGGCAAGGAAGAGAGACTATCCAGGATATATTTTTGGCTCTCTTTACATGATTCCTAGTCCTGCAGGACAGCCACTACCTTCATGATCTCAGATCTCACTTGGATTACTTGAAACGACTGCCTCTCAATGGAAGCCCTGACTTCTGGGCTCTGTTTACTAACTTCTCACTTTACCACTTTAACAGTAGGAGTTGTAGCAGCTTCTTGCTGTTGCTAATCTTTGGGCTGCCTCACTGTACAATATATGGTACTCTTATTTCCCTTACCTGTGTAATCATTCCCTCTGTTAAGTTCACTGTTTGTAATACCTAGAGAAATTTCTGTTTTCCTGCCTAGACCTCAGCTGTTCCTGGTTGCAATGTACTCATATATCAGGACAGAAAGAGGCACCATTCAAAAAATTGTGTTGAGAAAGCTGGAGAATATCTAGGAAAAAAATAATGCTATAGCCCATCTCATTCCTTATACTAAAGTAAAATCCAGATGGATCAAGTTATATTTTACCCATAATAAGAGAAAAGCAAATTTAAATTATAATGATACATATATATATATCTTATTAAAATTTTGCAGTGCTTCATAGGTTAGAGGTACTCTCATACAT
>NW_007730336.1:170638-173076 GCF_000696425.1 Galeopterus variegatus | reverse complement strand
GAGAAAGCTGGAGAATATCTAGGAAAAAAATAATGCTATAGCCCATCTCATTCCTTATACTGAAGTAAAATCCAGATGGATCAAGTTATATTTTACCCATAATAAGAGAAAAGCAAATTTAAATTATAATGATACATATATATATATATCTTATTAAAATTTTGCAGTGCTTCATAGGTTAGAGGTACTCTCATACATTGCTTACAGAGTGGACAGATCTCTTCAGAAAGCAATTTGGCAATAACTACGAAATACAGAAATGCACAGTTAAATACCAGAAATTCTGCTTCTTGAAATTTATCTTTCCACCATAGTTCCACATTTGCAAGTTGAAATATGCATTAGGATGTTTATTGTGTCATTTTTAATAGTAAATAACTGAAAATAATCTGAATGCCCAATAGAGCATTGGTCAGGTAAATTATGGTGTGGACATAAAATGAAATATTATGTAGTTATTAAAAAAAGCAGAAGCTCCTCAAGATATATCATATATACTAACAAGCAAAATACAGAACAGCATATGTGCTACACTATCTTTGTATTAAGAATATATATATACAGAGAGACATACATAATGATATATGTATAAAATACCATTGAATAGACAGCCAAAACTATTAGTGGGAAAAAATGATTAAGGCACAGGTAGTGAGGCATTTAATCATAAACCTTTTGAATCTGTAATTCTTTCTACTATGTGTCTGTGTGACTTTAATAATTTTAAAATATTAGTAATTCAAATTAAGGAATTTATTTTTAGCCTACCTCTCAGTTAAGAAAATCTAGAAGGGTAAAGTGCTAGAAATAATTTAGATTTTATAAATGGAGATACTTCTTTTTTTTTTTTCTTTCCAGGGAATATAATATTCTTTTTATTTTCATCCTCCATTTATGTAGATTGTCATTTTTTTAAAATTATTTATTTATTAAGAATATTCATGAGATGCAAAGCTGATTGTCCCCCCTCCTGCTCATGATGTGTGGGCCAGATTCATACCGGTGCATACCCATTACTAGAAATTACTTTTGTACCCTTTGTCCCCTCCCAATTATCCCCCAAGCTGCCTCCCCCTACCCCCTCCCCTGCATTCCAATTTGTAGCCCTAGGAATTTTCCCTCCTTCTGTTGGATCATGGCACTACTGTGGTCTTTTTTTCCTGCCTTCCTTTCTCTCTTAGTTCCCACATATGAGTGAGAACATGTGGTATTTATCCCTCCGTGTTTTGCTTGTTTCACTCAACATAAGTTTCTCCAGTTTCATCCATGTCATTGCAAATGGGAGTATTTCATTCTTTTTCACAGCAGAGTAGTATTCCATAGTGTATATATACCACAGTTTCCTTAAATGTCCATCTATTGATAGACATTTAGGTTTGTTCCATATCTTGGCTATTGTAAACAGAGCTGCAATAAACATGGGAGTTCAGGTATCTCTTCATCATGATGATTTCCATTCCTCTTGATATATACCCAGAAGAGGGATTGCTGGATCATATGAAGATTTGTTTGAGAAACCTCAAAATTGTTTTCCAAAGTGGTTGTACTCACTTACAGTCCCACCAACAGTGCAGTAGTGTTCCCTTCTCCCCACACCCTTGCCAGCATTTGTTGTTTACCGTCCTTTTGAGTATAGCCAGTCTAACTGGAGTGAGGTGGTATCGCAATGTGGTTTTAATTTGCATTTCTCTAATGTCTAGTGATGTTGAGCATTTTATCATGTATCCGTTGGCCATTGGTATGTCTTCCTTTGAAAAATGTCTATTCAGCTCTTTTGCCCATTTTTTAATTGGGTCATTTATTTTTTTACTGTATAATTGCTTCAGTTCTATGTATATTCTAGATATTAATCCCTTTTCGGATGCATAGTTAGCAAAAATTTTCTCCCGCTCTGTAGATTGTCTTTTCACTCTGTTGATTGTTTCCTTTGCTGTGCAGAAACTTTTTAGTTTGATATAGTCCCATTTGTTTATTTTTTCTTTCGCTGCTTGTGCTTTTGAGCTCATGTTCATAAAGCCTGTGCCCTGACCTAACTGCTGAAGTGTTTCACCTATATTTTCCCTTAGTAATTTTACAGTTTCAGGTCTTATACCTAGGTCTTTAATCTACTTTGAGTTGACTTTAGTGTATTGTGAGAGATGCATATCTAGTTTCATTCTTCTGCATATGGATATCCAGTTTACCCAGCACCACTTGTTGAAGAGGCAATCTTTTCCCCAATGTAGATTTCTGTTGTCTTTGTCTAATATCAGATGGCTATAATCCTGAGCAGTGATTTCCGGGTTCTCAATTCTACTCCACTGGTCTGAATGTCTATTTTTATACCAGTAGGATGCTGTTTTGGTTACAACAGCTTTGTAGGATAATTTGAAGTCAGGCAGAGTTATGCCTCTGGCTTTGGTTTTTTTTTTTTTTTTTTTTTTTTTTTTTTTTTTTTT
>NW_007730336.1:158383-169732 GCF_000696425.1 Galeopterus variegatus | reverse complement strand
TTTTTTTTTTTTTTTTTTTTTTTTTTTTTTTTTTTTTGCTCAGGATTGCTTTGTCTATTTGGAGTTTTTTGTTTTTCCATATGAAAGGTAAGATTGTTTTTTCCATTTCTGTGAAGAATGTCATTGGTATTTTGATGGGGATTGCATTGAATCTGTAGATCGCTTTGGGTAGTATAGACGTTTTCGCAATGTTAATTCTTCCAATCCAAGAGTGTGGAATATCTTTCCATTGTTTTGTGTCTTCTTTAATTTCTTCCAGAAGTGGTTTGTAATTCTCATTGTAGAGGTCTTTCACCTCCTTGGTTAAATTGATCCCTGGGTGACAATTGCAAATGGGCTTACTTTTTTTTATTTCTCTTTCTGTTAATTCATTATTGAAGTATATAAATGCTACTGATTTGGGGGCATTTATTTTGTATCCTGCAACGTTACTGAAGTTATTAACCAGCTCTAAGAGATTTTTGATAGAATCTTTAGGTTTTTCTATACACAGTATCATGTCATCTGCAAATAGGGAAAGTTGGACTTCATCTTTTCCAATCAGGATTCCCTTTATTTCTTTCTCTTGTCTGATTGCTCTGGTTAGTACCACCAGTACTGTGTTGGATAGAATTGGTGAGAGTGGACATCCATGTCTTGTTCCTGTCCTTAGGGGAAGCCTTCAATTTTTCCCCATTCAAAATAATACTGGCAGTGGGATTGTCACAAATGGCTTTTATTGTGTTGAGATATTTTCCTTCTATACCTAATTTGTTGAGAGTCTTTATCATGAAGGAATGTTGAATTTTGTCAGATGCTTTTTTAGCATCTATTGAGATAATCATATGGTCTTTGTCCTTGAGCTTGTTGATGTGATGTATCACATTTAATGACTTTTGTATGTTGAGCCATACTTGCATCACTGGGATAAATCCCACTTGATCATAGTGTATATATTTTTAATATGTTGCTGTATTCTAATTGTTAATATTTTGTTGAGGATTTTAGCATCTAGGTTCATCAAGGATATTGGATGGGAAATTTCTTTTTTGTTGTGTCTTTATCTGGTTTTGGTATCAGAGTTATTTTGGCCTCATACAATGAGTTTGAGAGAGTAGCATCTGTTTCAGTTGTTTGGAATAGTTCAATGAGAATTGATATTAACTCCTCTTTAAAAGTTTGATAGAATTCAGCTGTAAAGCCATCTGTACCTGGACTTTTCTTGTTGGAAGGTTGCTAATTACCACTTCAATCTTCTTGCTTGTTATTGGTCAGTTCAGGTTTTCTATCTCTTCTTGGTTCAGTCTTGGTAGTTTATGTGTCTAGGAACGTATCCATATCTTCCAGATTTTCATATTTGTTGTCATACATTTGTTTATAATAGTCTCTAATGATTCTTTGTATTTCTGCAGTATCAGTTGCAATGTCTCCCTTTTCATTACTGATTTTTGTTATTTAGGTCTTCTCTCTCCTTTTTTTTTTTTTTTGGTTAATCTAGCTAATGGTATGTCTATTTTGTTTATCTTCTTGAAAAATCAATTTTTAGTATTGTTGATATTTTCTATTGTTTTTTGGGTCTCTTTCATTTAGTTCTGCTCAGATCTTAATTATTTCTTTCCATCTACTGCCTTTAGGTTTAGATTGTTGTCGTTTTTCAAGTTCTTTGAGGCATAGTGTTTGGTCGTTTATTTGACATCTTTCTTTTTTTTTTTTTTGATATAAGCATTAACTGCAATAAATGTGCCTCTTAGCAATGCTTTCGCAGTATCCCCCAAGTTTTGGTATGATGTATCTTTATTTTCATTAGTTTCTAGAAATTTTTTGATTTCCTCGTTAATTTCTTCTTGGACCCATAGGTCATTCAGGAGCCTATTAATTTTCCATGTGTTTGTATAGCTTCCAGCATTTTGCTTATTGTTTAATCTGCAGTTTTAGCCTATTGTTGTCAGAAAAGATTGTTGGAATGATTTCATTTTTTAAAAATTTGCTGAGACTCGATTTGTGACCTAATAAGTGCTCTATCCTGGAGAATATACCATGAGCTGCTGAAGAAAGTGTATCCTTTAGCTGTTGGGTGAAATGTTCTGTAGATATCTGCGAAGTCCAGTTGGTCTAGGGTGTAGATTAAATCCTGTGTCTCTTTGTTGACTTGTTGTCTGGAAGTCTTGTCCCATACTCAGCGAGGTATGTTCAGATCTCCCACTATTAATGTATTAGGTCCTATCTCCTTCTTTAGGTCTAAGAGTGTTTGTTTGATATATGTGGGTGTTCTGGTATTGGGTGCATACATGTTTATGATTGTTATGTCTTCTAGCTGGATAGGTCCCTTTATCATTATATAATGGTCTTCTCTGTTTTTTTCTTTTTAATGTTTTTTGATTTAAAGTCTATTTTGTCCAATATAAGAATAGCTACTCCTGCTCATTTTTGGTTTCCATATGCATGGTATATTTTTTTCTATCCTTTCACTTTTAGTCTATGAGTGTCTTTACAGGTGAGCTGGGTCTCTTGAAGACAGCATATACTTGGGTCTTGCTTTTTAATCCAGTCAGTTAGGCTGTGTCTTTTGAATGCAGAGTTTTGTCCATTCACTTTTAGAGTAGTTATTGAAAAGTGTTATTTAATTCCTGCTATTTAATTACTATCTGTTTAGGTGGTTTAAATATCTTTTGATCATTATTTCCCCTTTTATTTCTCTTCTTCAATGTGAGTTGGGAATTTAAGGAGGAACGATTTAGGTCCTTTCTCTTTCTTGCTGAATTTTTGTTTTAACTGTGGGTTTTGCTCTTTCTTCTGTATTTGTTATGATGGTCACCATTATTCAGATTTCAGATGAATGACTCCCTTGAGAATTTCTTGCAGGGCTGGTCATGTGGTGGCGAACTCCCACAACTTTTCTTTGTCTGGGAAATACACTACTTCTCCCACATTTCTGAAAGACTGCCTTGCTCGGTAAAGAATTCTTGGCTGACTGTTTTTTTTTTTTTTTCTTTTAGTATTTTGAGTATATCAGTCCACTTTCTTCTGGCCTGTAGGGTTTTGGTTGAGAAGTCTACTGTTAGTTTGATGGGGATTCCCCTATAAGTGACCTGATGCTTTTCTCTTGCTGCTTGTAGAATTCACTCTTTGTCTTTGAGCTTTGCGAATTTAACTATGATATGTCTTGGGGAGGATCTTTTTGGGCTGAATCTGTTTGGGGACTTTTGAGCTTCCTGGATCTGAAGGTCTGTATCTTGCCATACACCTGGGAAGTTTTCTGTTACTATTTCCTTGAGTAAGTTTTCAATACCTTTTCCTTTCTCCTGCCCTTCAGGAATACCCACAATTCAGATGTTAGAGTGCTTGAGATTATCTGCTATCTCTCTTAGGTTTTCCTCATTATTTTTAATTCATTTTTCCTTTTTTTTTTTGTCTGCCTGAGTTATTTCAAAAAGACCATCTTCAAGCTCTGAAATTCTTTCTTCTGCTTGCTCTACCCTGCTACTCAAGCTCTCAGTTGTGTTTTTTATTTCATTCAGTGAGTCTTTCATTTCTAGAAGTTCTGCTACACTCTTTTTAAGGTGTTAATCTCTTTGTAGATTTCCTCCTTCATATTCTGGATATTTTTTCTTGTTTTGTGTTCTGTAATTGAGTCTTCCCTTATTTCTTCAAGTTCTTTTAAGATCATTGCTCAAACTTCTTTTTCAAACATTTCAAGGATTCCCTGTTCCATGGAGTCTGACTTTGGAGCATTACTGTATCCTTTCAGTGGTGTAATTTCTTCTTGATTATTCATACTTCTAGTATTTTTTCACTGATGTTTGGTCATTTGGTAGGGAGTTTGCTTCTTCTATTACACTGAGGTTGGCTGTGGAGTGGCCCTGGTTGCTAATGTGGGGGGGTGAGTTGTCTTTGCTTGACTGTAGGTGTGATGGTGGTTATGTTAAACCACCTTGGTTCCCATTCAAGACTCTGTGGTCATAGAACGAGCCCCTAGCACTGTGGAGTTCTGATGGGCCAAACTCAGTGGGTGGGATCCGTAGGCTAGTGCCCCTCCCCTGGTCTGAGGTGGGGTGAGGGGGCCGCATAGAGCCACGTGGTTCCGCTGGCTGGTGCTGCTACCAGCCACTACTGGTGGGCTCACCTGTGCGATGCTGGTTCTGGGCACGGGGGCGGGTCCTGAAGATACTTCTTTGATCCCCAATGTTACTTTTTAAATGTTCATTTCTGACCAAAAGGGAAATAAATATTTTCTTTCAAGTATACATTTGACCACAAATGAAATGTATCTGTTCTGTGTTGTTTTTTCTTTCCAGTAAACTATGAAAAATTATGTCTGTCTAGGTGTGTCTGGCTGAAGCACACAAAGCCATTCCTAACACCACCTCTAACTCCCCAGACACTAAACAAAGCAGCCCCAACACAGCTATTGGCACAGGTTCCTAGTAAGTGTTCTCTCTGTTAGAGAGAAGAATAATGCTATCATTGATTGGCTACTTAATATGTGCCAAGAACTTTACCTTTATAATCTCTAAGCCTTACATTTACTCTAAAATTTTCTGTATTTTACTTATGAAAGAACTGGCACTCAAAGAAATGAAAGCATACCAGTGCAACTTAGATGTGGTCAAAGCAGAATGCAAACCAGACCTGGCTAACTGAAGTCAATTCTCTTTCCAGTAGTTCAGTCTAGATGTCCGTTTATTAGATATCAACATATATCTGTCTTATTTCCAGAATCTCCAATTCATTCAGTAAACAGTTTCTCCCAGGATATTCTTTTCCTGTGCCCACCTAAGCCTTCATAGACATTCTGGAGAAATAACACTTTCCCATAGGCCAATAAAGCCCAAATAGTAGTTTTCCTGTTAGCTACTCTCTTCTCATCTCTCTCCATTAACACTAAATGCACACACTCTCTCTCTCTCTCTCTCTCTCTCTCTCTGATTCATTCATTCTAATCTCCATTCTATGCTGCAAAGGTAGACAATAGAACTGGCTCTAGATCACACTATAAAGGAGTTATGTAACCTTCCTAACATCTGTATCTTCACCAGTTCAAGTCCAGCTCCCTACTCAAGTGCCCGTTCTCTCATTAAAACCAACTCTCATATTTTTCACTCACAATCAGTAAAAATATTTATAGTAACATTTTTCTTAGGTTTTTGTTTGAGTTCTATGAGATTTCAATAGATATTATGGTGGGATAAGTGGTTTGGAATGAACAAAATATAATGTTTCTTACTTTGGAAATTCTTAGAGCCTTAAAGTTGTTAATGTGCACTGCAAAGAGGAGAACATACAAGCAGAAGTTTCCAAGCTTAAAAGAGATTTTGTGGTCCCGTTGCTGGTCCCGGTCCAGTGCAGGCGCGACACTGAGGGTTGCGATCCGTTGCCGTTCATGAAAAATAAAAGACAAAAAGGAAAAAAAAAAAAAAAAGCAAGGGTTTAGAGTATACTATCAATTATATAGAGTATTTTTTCTCATGAACGTGTGTTGATACAAACACATTGTCTATTGATTATGAATAGGTTGCACTAAACAAACAAATAAAATGCACACCTGGATTCCTTTGCCAAAAATGTAGACCTATCATTTTAGTAAAAAAAAAAAAAAAAAAAAAAAAAAGCTGAACTTATTTTGGTATTTTTAACTAACATGGCAATGAGAGACTGAATATCCTCAGAAGGTTTCTGTTAAGAACTGTGAACTGTTGAGTGACATCCCCTTACCCCCTTAGCCACCTGTTTGGGCCACCAGCCAAGGACTGAAAAGTTACAGTAGAGATGCAAAGCAGTGGGGAACAAATTAAGGTGGTACCAGATTTGATGATATGAATGTACTTCCTGTTGGTTATCAAAAGATGCTTTCTACTATCATAGCAAATATATCCAATTCTTCCCTCCCAGTTGGACTTTCTTTTCCTTTGCCTCTCTTTTAAATTACCACCAGTGTAAGCTGACTAAAGCAATTTTTCAAGTAGATTGCAAAATGTTTTCATGTTGCTAACTTGCTCTCTTGTCTCCTATTTGAATCTATTCTTCATTCACTTGATGAATACACTTGATTTTAGAAGTGTGTTGGCCTAAAGCTATGTTATATATAACTTTCAAAATGCTTGCTCAAGACTATTGATTTTTTAAATCATTTGGCTATAGCCAACAGCATACATCTCTAATGCAATCGTTATTTCAGTGACTTACAATGTCATATTATCAAAATCTTTTACTCACATTTGCAGAATTTGTACCTGAATGGCAGTGATTGAGCAGCTGGACCATTAAACTCTTCTAAATGAAGGCAGCCACTTCTCTTACTGCCAAGGAAATAGCAGCTTCCATCTTTCACTTGACTATTTCATTGTTGCTTTTCCACTGTCTTCTTTTTAAATTATACAGGTAGAGATAGCTCAAATCCCTTCACCACAAACTTCAACAGAGATTGTGTTCCTTTACTGCTGTGGTTTGACTGCATGTTCCTTTTTAGTAATGTTGTTGCAGGAACAGAACCATCACCTGGCTCTAAACACTGTTGGTTATTTAGATGTTTTTATCGCAATGCGATTTACTCTTACAGGATTTAACCTGGAGGGACCACAAGAGTGGTGGCCCCAGCACTCATGTAAGCATTGGTGAATAACATCAATTGTACGGTACTCAGTCTCTAATCCTCTTGGTTCCACTAAGTGAATTTTTTGAGAAGCTAAAATTTAATCTGCAAGAGGATGAATGTTTACTTCCCAGAGCCACTTTACTAGAATTATAGAAAAGCACCAATTACTTCTGCCTTAACAGCATGAACAATCTGATGATATTAATTCAAATTTTACTGCACCCCCTTTACTCCATATGCTCATAGAGTTTTTTTTATTAAAAAAGAAAAACCCTCTGAAAGTCACTGTATAAGGGATTTGTAATTTCCAAAGTAAAGAGAATTCTAGACATGGAGGAATACAATAAAAAAAAACTTTGATTTTTGCTTAACTTTTTAACATTGTTGTTTCTGGGGTAATTCTATTTTTAAGCAATTTTTTACTCTTATTTCATAATAGTTCTTTTCACTACTAGGCAGAGTATAATGTTTTCTTACTATAAGAAAAGATAAAGATACTAAAGAGCAATAGCATTTCATTCTCTTAAGATTTAGTGAACAATGTGAGCTAGTACAAAGAATTGTGAATCAATTGAATTAACATATTCCTAGGTTGTATGCTCCCTACTTTGATTTGCCCCTCCTTTTTTATTCTAGAAAATGTCTCTTAAACACCAAGTAGTAGTATTAAAAGTAATTATGTTTATAATCACAGCAAGCGTTTATCAAGTACTTACTCCATGCTAGGCATTTACAAGCTTTATCTAATTTAATATTTACAATATTTCTGTTAGCTAAGGAGTAATATTATTCGTGCTTTACAAATGAGAAATTGAAGGTATAAGTAGTAGTATTAAAAGTAATTATGTTTATAATCACAGCAAGCGTTTATCAAGTACTTACTACATGCTAGGCATTTACAAGCTTTATCTAATTTAATATTTACAATATTTCTGTTAGCTAAGGAGTAATATTATTCCTGCTTTACAAATGAGAAATTGAAGGTAGAAAGAGGTCATGTTACTTGTGAAAGGTCATTAACACAGTTAGGCTTCCAGCTCAGTCTATTTGAGCCAGATACCAAGGCTCTTATTCAAGGCTCTTCCTGAACATGTGAGTACCCTCTGTAAGTTAGAGAGCTACAGTGCAGTACAGAGACATCTAGTTTGCATGTGCCACTTAATTGCCCTCAACTTAATGTGGGTTTTTCTCAAGTGTAACTTACTGGATTTTGTTATTTAGTGTGTAGCCAAGTCCAGACACTTTGTGCTGTTTCCTGACTAATGCAGGTGCATCCTTTCATTGCCAGAGTATGGAGCTGAGATGTGTACCAGACCCAAGCTTCAATATTTTGCATCATTAGGGAGGCATAGGAGGTCACAGAGGGAGTCAAAGAGGCTCAGGAAATTTGACATAATATCAACGTTGTTCAGAATTTAAACTGCAGTCATTATTTATAGAAAACTAATGGCAAATCAACATATGTTTTATCAGTAATTTGTCAAAACAAGTTAATGAATCTAAAGTATTTACTCTCAAGGTTTGTTTGAGGGAGGACATAAATTGTGTTTTGTCTGTGTGACTTTTTCTCTCTAGCCCTCAGTTCTTTGCCAACTCCTTCCAGCATGGATGTCTGTGAAATTCCAGAGAAGGAGCCTTATTCCACACAGAGCAGGTTTTATCCACATCCAAGGAAGAGGAGAAAGTGGACCGCTCTAAACAGGGTAGCATGTCCCTCAGAGCCTACAGGGAAGGGAAGAGCAGACCCAATCCCTTCTCTTTATCACAGAGCTCAGCTCTCTCCTACAGGGATGGAGCAAGCAGTCACTCACCTTCAAGCTTAAGAATTAGTAGTGTTAGTTTGAAGATGCTTTTTGAGGGACTGCCAGAGCTGTGACAACGATAGACTTACTGTCTTTTTCCTCATCTCACACAGTGTAACCCATCCTCTAAGTCCCTCCTTTGGTTATTTCTTCACCATCAGTTGACTTGTTATTCTGGCTCTTTTCTGCTTCTTCTACATACACACAATTGATAGCAAGCCAACCTTATAGAATTTATAAAAAACTAAATAATATACATTATAATTAAATTTGCCTTGCAAATAAAGAAAAAAAAACTAAGAGTAAATGATGGTAAAAATGCACAGACAGTGAAAATATAGACAGTGAAAATAACTGAGAATGATGACTACACATTTCTAAAAGGCAGAAAGAGAGCATTGACATATGACAGAGAAACCAATATATCCGTTGAAGACATATTAAGTGACCACCTACAAGGATGTATTCTGTGAGCACTGTGGGATGAGAAATGATAAATACGATATGGAGCCCACCTTCAAAGTTCTGGTGGCAAAATAAGGTGCATGTATAAATAAAAGTAATACAAAACAGAAAGCAATAAACATCACAAGCTTCCCTGACTCCTGCCACTACCCAACCCTTGGCTTACCAGATGCTCTTTCTATAATTATATTCTCATGCACAGGTTCATTACAGGGTGACCATACATCTGGATTTTCCATGACAGTCTCAAGTCATGCCTGTTGTTCAAGCAGAATTACTAATTGTCCCTTTCATTCTAAAAAATGGCCCAATTGTACAATTAATTATAAGGTTACCTTAATTATAGTACATGCCATTTTATTGCATTTTTTTCATTTGTGTCTTTCTCAAGAATGTTATTTCCTTGAGGGAAGAGACAATTTTGTTTTCATTTTTTTCTAAAAAATTGCTTGCACCTAGTATATGCCTGATGTGTAGTAAGACATTAATAAAAATAGTGAAAAAAGTACTATTTATTTATCTGGGGAAGAGGCAGATTTACGTTTATATGAGGGAAAGGAGAGAATTTGAATGGAGAAGGTGGAATCTAAAAGGGAACTTAAAGGAAGGGAAAGCTATACTTCAAGAAGAGACCAGGAGAATAGCACTCTAGGTGAAGGGAATGTCAGTGATGTCAAGGCTAAGGATGGAAATATAGACAGAGAGAGCAAATATTAAACTACGACTAAGAAGCCTAAAAATGCAGTGTTGCTCCCAGTCTCATGAAGAGGAGATGAGGTCTAACCTGCACTGAGATGAACTCTGAATATTCTGTACTGGCCTTCAAGATCCCCAAGATTTCCTTGCTCCTCATTACTTACCAAGATAAAGATACATATTTGTAATTTACACTTTGGAGACATTTTTTTATTTTTTTATTTTTTTATTTTGTAAACTGTTGGCATGGTAATAAGAAAAATACAGCAGTATAGATTATTAGTGAAGAGTCAATGTTCTATGCTGACGTGGTTTCAAGACATAACTTTGACACTGTGTGTGATCTTAGGCAAATTACTTAACTTCTCTAATCCCCAGTTTTATCATCTGTAGTACAGGGGAAACTGCTGTACCCTGCTACTGTGAATAATGATAGAAAGCAGAGGCTCATACAAAGTAAGCAATCAGCTAGTTATCGTCAACTTAAAAATGAGCAAACAAAACATGTCTCCTATGTGTACAGATGTACAGATCATGATTAAAAAACTAATCTCAGATCATTTCTGCAGTAGAAAGAATAGATAAATCTGTTTGTTGTATTTTAATGTATGCCTGTATTCTAAATGGAAATTTGTTTCTAGATTTGCTTCATCAATAGTAAACATTTTAAATGTCAAAACTGTGTTTAAATTACTATATTTACAGCCATGGGAGTCAGGGCCACAAGAGCACTGTTTCAGAGATTTGGAACAGACATTTCATAACATCAATTTTTGTAACTCAGAATTTCTAAAACTAGCCAAAGATCATTTTTAGAGAAAACAAGATGCTGATAAGTTTCAACAATAGAAGAAGGAGAAGATGGAGGAAGAGGGGGAGAAAAGGGGATGGGGCAGGGGGAGGGAGAAGAAAGGAAAGTTGCCAAATGAGTAAACATGTTTGGATATGCTTGGTGGAAATACTTATTATTTTACGAAGAAAGTCTTAATAGTCTACATACTATATAATTTCTCACACTTATTTGATCATGGAAACGTTTATTTTCCTTTCAGTGGAGCATATTCCATTGAAAACTCTGCGGAAAATGTAATACTAATAAAGTTCAACTTCTTCCAGTTTGCAATTAATGAAACTGAGGCAATAAAGTGAATTGACTTGTCCAAGTTTCTATAACTGATTTTTCACAGAACAAGACTTGCAGTACTATATTCTTTACAAGGTCACCAGCAAAATCATACTAGATAATTTTCTAAAACCTTTCTTGTTGGTACTGAGAAGCATTTGTCTATCACATTAATGTGAATCTCTACTTTAGTAGAATGTTATTATTCTATTCTTATCTTGGAGGTATATATTTCTCCTACTTGTCTTTTTGCATCAACATGTTTCTAATGTGTCATAGGGTTTTAATGTCTGTGTGTCATCATGTTTCTTATTGGTGTTCACCAGGCTAGACCCATCTTTGCAATTGTTTCACAACATCTGATGTGATGTATAACTTTTTGATAGAAGCTTTTCAGTTTCCTCCTCAACTATGTTTCATTATTGATTGAATACGTTGTATCTTATGGGTGCATGGCTGCAGGTTAAATAGTTTTGAGATTTGTTTAATTATGGCTCACAGGTGTACTATGCATGCTTGTAACCTTCTTTATGGGTGTTCAACTAGCTTCAAACAGTATCCAATAGATAAATTCAATTTGATTTATATTACACTCTTTTTTTTCACATAGATATTCAATTAACAACTATTTTTTGTGATCCCACCTTCTCCTAGGCACATAAAGAAATGAAGACAAAATACTTTGTTTTTTT
>NW_007730336.1:149684-157743 GCF_000696425.1 Galeopterus variegatus | reverse complement strand
TTTGTGATCCCACCTTCTCCTAGGCACATAAAGAAATGAAGACAAAATACTTTGTTTTTTTTTAAATTTTATTTATTTTTCGCTGTAATGTAGTTAATTGTATATATCTGTGGGGTACAGAGTTAATATTAATACCTGTGTGTAATTCGTGATGCTCAAATCAGGATAATTAGTATATTCAACATTATACAATATAATCATTTTTCATGGCCTTTTACCAATTCCTCCTTTCTCACCAGTCTTTCTCCCCTTTTCTCACCTCCCGTAACCTCAGTTCTGTTCTCTCCTTTTGAAAGTTCAATGTATTATCATGATTGGTGTATCTTTCTATCTTTTATCCTTATTTTTTAGCTATACTTATGAGTGAGGACATGTGTTATTTCTCTTTCTGTGCCTGCCTTATTTCACTTAACATGATTTTCCCTAGCCTCATGTATGTTGCTGTGGATGGCAGTATTTCATTCTTTTTTATGGCTGAATAGTATTCCATTGTGTAACTATACCACATTTTCCACAGCCAGTCAACCAACGATTGACACTTAGGTTAGTTCCAACTCATGGCTATTGTAAATAGAGCTTCAATAAACATAAGGGTGCAGGTATCCCTTTGACATGCTGATTTCCATTCCTTTGGGTATATAACAAGTAGTGGAATTGCTGGATCAGATTGGAGTTCTATCCATAGATGTTTGAGGAACATCCATACCATTTGCCATAATGGCTGCACCAATTTACAGTCCCACCAACAATATAAGGGGGTTTCCCTTTCTCTGCATCATCACCAGTATTTATTATTCTCTTTCTTTTTGATAATAACTAGTCTAACTAGGGCGAGATGATATCTCAATGTGGTTTTGATTTTCATTTCTCTGATGCTGAATGATGTTGAACACTTGAAGCATAGAGGAAACACACAAGATTATGAGGTTATTTATTGATTCTTGAACTATTAGAATTGAAGTAGAAGTCGCCCCTGGGTCCTTGAGAGGACTGCGTGTGTCATGGGCCTCAGCCCCAGGCCGACCACGGAGCTAGAATCAAATGTCCCAGGGGCCCTGAGATGGGGGGCCACGGGCTTTAGTCCCACCCTCTTTCCCCCCCCCCCCCCCCACCTTGCAACAAAATCTTAGAGTGCATTTATTAGATACGAGTGTTTCTATGTGTAACTTATCGGCTCATGTCCTTCACCAAGTTTCTGCTTAGATTTTTCTAATACATTTTTAAGAGGTCTTTATACATTAAGGATGTTAATCTTTGTAGATGTTAATCTTTTAAGGATGTTAAATTTGTGTTTTATCAATTGGGATTAAATTTTTTTTAAAAAACTTGCAAAGAAGTTTTGAGGTCCAAACAAATATGGTTGACTATTTTGTTCTGTGTTTCACATCTTTAGATAGCATCAAGAAACTTGCTTTATAATGTTTACAAAGATGAAATTAGTGATTTAGTAGTTCTATAGGTGTGCAGTTGAGCTAGGCATCCATAATTAACAATAATTTACTAAATGTTATCAAATAGCTAGAAGAGAGGAGCTTTAAATGTTCTCATCACAAAGAAATGATAAATTTTTATGGTGATGAGTTTGCTAACTACCCTGATTTGATCACTACACATTGTATACATGTACTGAAATGTAACTGTGCAACACAAATATGTATAATCAATATGTTTTGATAAAAAAATTTAAATTAAAAAAAGAATTGAAATAGACTTTGGGGTCAGTTTGTTGAATGTCTCATTGAATTCAGGATCATGTTTTACCTATCAACCTGATAAACCATTCCCTCCTAAAATGGAAATATCCAGTGATGGGGCTTAGATGTTATAAAGAAGCTCATTTCTTCATTAGAGAGTTATGTCCAAATTCTCCTCTTTATGTTTAGTTGAAATGTGTGTTCTTTTAATACTTCCTTTCTTCTCAGGAGAAAAAAAAACCATATCTCTGATTCTTCTGTTTGATATGTATTGAGTTCAGAAAAGTTAAATAGAAAACTCCTAGTGAGACAGCAGGTGGATATTTTCTAATTGTTTTCTAACCCAATAGCTACATCTGGTGGGGTTTTGTAGTGAAAGATAAAAACATAAGCATAAACGAGAAAGTTTTGAGTACTGGAGGAAGTCATCTCAGTTTCTTAACACAGGATGCAAAGCTTTCGAAGATCTATAACCCTCTAATATGGAGTCCAATGCAAACATTTGTCACTTAATGATTTTTTTTGTCTCTGCTCTGTTTTTAACATTTGCCTTAAGTAAACTAGTAATCCGTGAGACAGTTAGCTCTCTCTGTTTTTCTCCTCCAGATCCAACGGCCTGGTATTGTGGAAGCAGACTCTGAAAAGATATAGACAAAGGAAGTATGGTGGCGGCAAGACTTTGGTTCTCGATAATTCCAAGGGTAATTTCAGAAGATTTAGAGAATGGCTGAATAATTACCAACTTCATATAATGCCTTTGTTTCTGAGCTATATGGTCAGTTGGAAGCAGTCACACATCTCACTTAACTTTTTGCAAGCTATTTACCCTATTTTGGTAAAGAGATTGGCATATGCTGTATAGAGTCCAAGACTGAGCATTGAAATTCATCTGCATTTCTAATTCAGACATTTGACTATCCCTTGGATTTTGTGTATGACATCCATTTTACACAATTTCTAGTTCTCCTTCTGCTATTTTCTTTCTTCTTTGTGTGTTTGTTTCCCTAGATTGTTTGAAGGAGAGTTGGAAGAATGTGCTTGTCTAGTCTAACATACATTAACCCAGATATTCCTCATCACCCACCCACATGCCTTCCTAAGTGCACACATACTCACACAAACAAGAGCTCCGTCTGCTTAAAAATCCATCATGATTTTTCCAGGAGTTGACAGAAACAATGGAAGCACAAAAACACAGAATGTTAGTTCTGAAATTAATTGTTAGCCTGGAAGAAACTCTAGAGATCATTTAGAATAATTACTTCATTTCACAGTTAATACCGAGAGGTTAAGTGACTTGCACAATGTAGTTTTCTTAAATTCACTTATTTATTGTTTTCAAGTATCTGGTCAACAAGAGTCCACTTCTCACCTCTTCTATTCTCCATGAGTTTTCAAAATTTACTGACACTAGCACCAAGATTGCATCTCAAAGTTTTTTTAAAGTGCCAGAATTTAAACATGCTCTATGTTCACTAAAAATTTCTCACTTGAATCTCCATTCCCTCTTATGTTTCACTTCAGTCATTTTGAGTATCACCATTCACTAGAAGATGCAAAGTAATACAATATCCCCTGGCATTTATTAATATCCTCTGCTTGCTCCAAGAAGTAGATCTATCCCTTCCTTGTTTTTATTCCTGCTTTATGTAAAGCTTTTAAAGTCACATGCTATGATGTTGCGATCTATTATGATCAGTAAGCTGCGATCATTCTAACATCATTCTTATATGTTCATGTTACTCTTCTATGGTCATACTAGGGCATCGTTCTCCAAAGTGGACCACCGGTCTATAAAAATGATCTGAGAATAAGACTTCTAATGACAAATAAATATGAGGATTCCTGAATGTCATACCCTTCTCTTAGTAAGTCGCACCGTACATTAGCATAGGAAAGGATCCTTTATGTCCTGGCCTAAAATGTCCCACGTATGATGTATACATATTCTTCCAAATTTCATTTAAAAGCTTTTAGAAAATGCTATAGTATTCTGTCTGTATTTTGCTTATATTTCCTTTATATTTGAACTTAATAGAGAATTCACTTTATAAGCTTATTTCCTTTAATATTCAGACTTTCTAAGTTTTTGGAAGATTGTTTATAAAATTTTAATTTGAATTCCCATTCTTAATTAGCCATACCCCCCTTCAAAATACCTAACACTATAATTATATATTTTCTTTTTCCTCAACCTCATGAAATAGATTTTGTGATATATTAAGGATTATATCTGACTCTGCCCAGGATGGATTTATTCCACCAGTCAATACTAAACTCTAAAGAACATTAAATATTATGGAACCTTTTCTGCATATTGAATGTGGGTGGAACAATTTAACTCAATTTTTAGTAGAAATGCATATGTTTATTGTCATGTTTTTTAAAAACACTTCAACTAGTAAGGTAATATAAATTTTGATATGAAAAAAAAAAATGTGACCCTAAGCAAATCAATACAATAATTTATTGACTGTTACCATGGCAAATCACTGTACAATAGAATATGAGGACTATAAAAACATTTAAAACCTATGTTCGCTTTTCTCTACATCCCCTTCATCTAAGTTAAAAGATGTTGAAAAATATATACTAATAAACAGGAATAAAGGATTCAACAACCTTATAAAAATAAATGAAGGGACTGCTACCATGTACTCTGAGATTATTAAATGAATTAATGATGCAATAATTTATACAGAAATTATTATAAAATGCTTTAAATACCTAATAAGATGCTATAGCAGATGACAAGTGCTTAATTAATACACGCATGATGAAGTCATTGGAATGTCATCATTCTCTTAGCAGTACCAATATCCAGAGAAGTGTTAGCATCGCGATATTTGTTGAGATAACTATTTCATTTTAATTGGAGTTTTTAGTCTATCTCAGGTATCCATTGAGAAGATTTTTTCCCCTCAGTCTTTCTCAATGGTTTATTTAAAATATTGGCACTAACTAAATGTAAATACTATTTTTAAAATTTTTTTCTAAAAAGGTTTTAAGAATATAAATGAATTAAAAATTAAATCAGAAATTTAGAACTATAAAATAGAAAAATATAGTAGCACTGTGACAATGGTAAAATTAAGTTATGCAAAATGATTATTTTGGATTTTTACTTATTGATTTGTTTTTTGATACAATTGCTATTCTGACAACATCTTCTAAAGTTGAAAAGATTCAGGGGCTGAACTACATAGTAGTAGTATGACTATAGACAAATCACTTAAACATAATCACTTAACTTTAATGCAGCAAGTAAGGAATTTCCTCATCTGTACAATGAATATGATACCAGTACCTAATTTTAAGTGATGCGATAATGGTTAAATTAGATAATTTCAGTAAAGTGCACAGCAAGTTTCTATTAAAAGGTAAGTATTGTGATTGTTGTAACTGAGGAAATGCTGTAGACTTATTATCGCTTTGTTTCAGCAACATATTTGACAAACTCTTATGATTCCCTGTGGACAAGATGAAATGTGAGTTGGATGATAGAACAATTATGTGGATCCATGCTGATTAAAAAACTGCAGCCCCAAACATTTATTAATGGATCTTTATCTTGTGAAGGAAGTAAACTATATAGGATTCTGCCCTTGGCCCTTTCCTGTGCAACAGTTCCATCAATGAAACTGGAAAAAAGAGTAAGTGAACTAATATAGTTTACACATTACCCAAAGTTGAGAAAAACAACTAACACATGAAATGACGGAATATATGTTCACATGATCTTAATAAAAGATGGTAAAGAAATGTTAAATGGGAAAAGAGAGAATGGACTGAAATTATAAGATTAATTTTAAAATATGTATGTAAACACATATAGTATGAAGGAAAAATCTGACAGGAAAGAAGCTCTTGTGAAAAAAAGTCAATACAATTTTTTTAGTTTGCAGTTTGTATTATTTGGAGTAAGATAACATTGCAACAAACTGACCACAAAATATATAATCATTCAAGCACAATCCGGAGATCAGTTGGTGGCTCTATGAGTCTTGAAAAAGAGACTATTTCAAAAACAATTAATCTAAAATTAGTACAAATTTATACATAGTCTTTTCCATTGATATATGTTAACATGATGCAATGTGATAACTAAAGTCAAATTATATAAATATGTCAAATCAATGGTTCTTAAACTTGGTCGCACATTGGAATCACATCAGGAGCTCTCTAAGAAATTGCTTCCTGACAGCAATGAGGAGTACAAATTTATACATAGTCTTTTCCATTGATATATGTTAACATGATGCAATGTGATAACTCAAGTCAAATTATATAAATATGTCAAATCAATGGTTCTTAAACTTGGTCACACATTGGAATCACATCAGGAGCTCTCTAAGAAATTGCTTCCTGACAGCAATGAGGATGATAACATCACCAAATGTTAGAGGCCAGATGGCAGCATTTAGTCATCATAAGTAAGATGGACTCAATTATCTTAATCAGCAACAAAACTGGAGTGACAATCAGGACACCAGACCTACCGAGAGCAATGGCAATAGTACACACAGCACAGTGTTTTAAGGGTGAAATAAGTGAGCAGCCAACTAGTGAATTTACAATCTACACGACCAGCAGAAATCAAGAATAAATAGTCAAAGTCAGAGGGTAGCTGCTCCAATAACATGTCATAATTCTTGCCCAGTTTCTAGACTTAGAAAAGTTCTTATACCTGAAACACATTGACTTAAAGAGAGTCCATGTTTCTAGGAGAAAGGACGCTAGAACACCACAGAAAGTTTCCATGATAACTATTCAAACAGTTCTTCCACAAAGGGCTCTAGTCATGCATCGCATAGCAATGGGGATATGTTCTGAGAAATACATCATTATGCGATTTTGTCATTGTGCAAACATCATAGAGTGTGCTTACATAAATATAAATGGCATAACCTCCTATACACCTAGTCTCTATGGTATAGCCTATTGTGCCTAGGCTACAAACCTGAACAGTATGTTAGTCTACTGAGTACTGCAGGAAATTTTAACACAATGGTATTTGTGTATCTAAACATTTATAAACATAGAAAAGGTACAGCAAAAATAGAGTATAAAAGATTTTTTTTAAGTGGTGCACATGTATAGGGCACTTATCATAAATGGAGCTTGCAGGACTGGAAGTTGCTCTGAGTGAGTCAGTGAGTGAGTAGAGAGTGAATGTGACTGACTATGACATTACTATACACTACCACCGATGTCATAAACACTGTACACTTAGGCAACACTAAATGTATACTTAAAAAAAGTAATGGTGCTATGATGTTATGATAGCTACAAAGTCCATGGATGATAGGAATTGTTCAGCTCCATTTTAATCTTATGGGACCACCATCATGTATGCAGTCCATCATTGACCAAGACATTGCGTGCAGTGCATACCGTATGAATATTTCCTGTGGAAACATAACCACAGAATGGAGACTACTCAGACATTTCCAAGACTATTAGACATATGGTCTACAGCAACTTAAGGACCCGAAATGCCATCATGGCTCTCCTTTTAGAGTAGTGGAACGAGAGGAAGTGGCAAGAAGTTACATGGAAACCATGTGAAATTGTGGCATCAGTCCAATTCACAGTGGATCCAATGGGTCCACAGACCTACTTGGTGGTCACTTATCTGTATCCAAATATATTATTGGAATAGAAATACTTAATAGTTAGCAAAATCCCCACATTGGTTTCTTACTCTGAGGTGTAGAGTTATTATATAGCAGATAGAGTCAAGTGGAAAACTCTCAAGCCCCACACCTAGGCCGAAACACTAAATATAAAAACAGTACTGTATTCAGAAGAAATGGCAGAAATTAATGCCACTCTTAAACACCTAAGGAATACATATAGGGTGCTCACCATTGTACTTTATTTAATTCCCCAGTATTTGCCTCACAATAACCAGATGGATCCTGGAGGATTACTGCCAAATTCGAACAAATTTAAACCTCAATTGCAACTGTATTGCAGATGTGGTATCTTTGCTAGAGCAAATTAGCATGACTTTAGAAACATGATGTGAGGTCATTGTTTTTCTATTTTTTTTTCATTAAATTTTTATTTTGTCAATATACAATGTATATGATTATTATGGCCCATCACTGACACCGCCCTCCCTCCTCCTTTATTTTGTCAATATACAATGTATATGATTATTATGGCCCATCACTGACACCGCCCTCCCTCGTCCTTCTCTCCCCTCCCCCCCAAGACTGTCCTTTCCGTTTGCTGCTTGTAACAACTTCAAAAAGGTATAGTTGTTATATCTTCTTCCCCCGCCCCGGTTTTTTTTGTGTGTGTATGTGGGTGAAATAATTTGTTTATTTTTTAGCTCCCACCAATGAGTGAGAACATGT
>NW_007730336.1:129666-145341 GCF_000696425.1 Galeopterus variegatus | reverse complement strand
ACTCCAGACCCATCGCCATCTTGCTCTCCAAGGTCATTGTTTTTCTATATGCTTTATTTTCCAAAGTTATCAGAAAAGATAAACAGAGTTCACATTCAATGGAAGAAACAACAGTATACATTTAAGTCTTGCCCAAAAGCTATGTTAATGCTTCTGTCCTCTGTCATAAAATAGTTCAAAGTGACCTGGACCATCTATCTGAACTTTCTGTAGAACACCACACAGATCCACTTTAAATGTAATATGATTTTAATCAGAAAAAGAAAAAGAAGTGACAAGTATCTTGGAAGATTTGGTAACACAATTGCACTACACAAAGTAAAAAAATAAATTCTACAAAAATTTAGATCTCACCAATGAACACTTAATGGTCCCATGATTAGGGGCATACCACAGAATCCCCTATCAAAGTAAAATTCAAATTACTATATTGGGCATCTCCCACCACTAAAAGATAGGCCCCTTTGAGTACTGGAGGCAGCATAACACACACTTTGGAATATGGCTCCAACACATGAACCAAGTGACATGGAAGGCCGGCAGCTTTTAATGGGACCCATAATGGGGAAGTAATCTGGAACACGTCCAAGCTGTGGTGTAAGCAGCCCTATCAGATGGGCCATATGAATAAGCAGAACTTATGGTCTTAGAGGTACCTGTAGTGGAAAATTATGCTGCATGGAATTTAGGGCAATTCCCAATAGAGGAATCACAACTGAGATCCCTATGGTTCTGGAGCAAGACTGTACAATCTTCGACAGAGAATTATACACCACTGAATAGTTACTGTTATTATACTGGGCCCTTGGGGAGAAGATCAAGTAAACATGCAGCAAGAACTGCATTAGTTGGATTTTGTCCTTCCCACTAAGTCATATGGTTGGGCAGGCTAACAGGAATCCAATTTTCCCAAAGATAGGAGCTTTGGGCAGTACATCTGGTCATCAATCTCATGTATAGAGAAGTGGCCTGTGTAAGATTATGTATGGATTTATGAACAGTAGAGAATGGTTTGACTTGTTGGTCAGGGGTCTGTAAAGAACAAATTGTAAGATTCGGGACAAGAGTCATGTGGATAACCTATGAGATTGGACACAAAATATGAATATCTTTGTGCCATGTATAATTGCCCAACAGAGGGCATCCACCACTAGAAAAGGCACTAAATAACAAGTATATACAATGATTCAACCGTCTGATGTTAGCCAACCTCTGCCATCTTCCACCCTAGAGCTGTCACAATGAGAACATGACTGGAATAATTATGAGAGCCAGGATGGATGATTTATTCATGGACCAGACAACATGAGTTTCCACTCACCAAGGTTGGCCTAGCTATCACCACTATTAAATGTCCAATCTGCCATCGGGAGAGACTAACACTATGTTCCCAAAATTACATCATCCCTCTAGTAGGTCCATAGTCCCTTGGTGTTGAATACATTATGTTGAACCCCTTCCACCTCAGATGGGGCAGTGGTTCTTTAGCACATATTTCTCTTCTGCCTGCAGTGCCTGAACCAGCAGCACTGTCTCAGGATTTAGACAGGATTTAGATTTAATTTTCTCACACTGCATCCCACACCCAGCATTGCAGTGTACCAAGCAACCCACTTTATGGAAAAGAAGGTGAGCAGCCGCATATGAACATGGGATCTACTGGTCCTATGACATACCATGCAGACAGAACAATGGAATGGCCTTTCAAATCTGAGGGGTCAGCCTTGAAGGTGACACCATGTAGAGATAGGGCATCCTCCAGAACACATCATATACCCCAAATCAACACCTGTTTTTTTGTTGTTGTTGTTATTTTTTTACCATGAAGGTGAAAACCTGGCTTTTTCCTGAGGAACTTACTTTCCCTCACATGAAGGTTGTTTTCTTTCTCATGACCTTGTTATGCTGGGCCTAAAACTACTAATATTTACCCACTTGCTCTCATGGGTAATGGTACCCTAACATTATTTTTAACCCTCTGAATCATAATTGCCTGTTTATTTGTATATCTCCCCTGGTAGAATGTAAACCCCTTGATGTATGGAACAGTGTCATATTCAGGGATGCATCAATCACAATACTTTGCATACCAAAAGACCTCATATGTATCTGTTGAAATAAATAATAAACAAATATAATAATAAAGATATTTCAGATATTTTAGAAATGTGTGTGCTCTTAAATCTAATTGTCCCACTTCAACAATTTATTCTATGGAAATCCTGAGAAAATTTATTCAGACAAGTTCAAAAAGATCTATGTAAAAAGACATTTATCACAGCAGAGTGGAATTTGGAAAAAAGCTAAATTTGCAGCAAAAAGTTACTAGTTAGGTAAATTACTTTGCATTTATAAAATAGAACACTATGAAATCATTAAAGTCATATTTTGCAAGAACAATATGAAATGTTCATTATGTTCATTATAAACTCAATCTAATAAGATTAGTATTAAATAAAAGAGGATATATACCAATTTTAAAAAAGAAAAATCCAAGATGCTAACAAAAGCTTGTTCTGTGTGGTGGAATTATGAGTGATTTTTCCTCATTAAAACACATTTCCTAAAATTTCTATAATGATCAAATCTGTTTACTACTCTGAGACTCAGGTTCCTTACCAGTTAACTATGAAAAACTCTCCCTACAATATTTTTTTCCACTATACAATGATACCACCACATTTTCAATGTGATTAATACTTTCTGCTCACAGTATTGTACCTTGCTGACTAGCAGTAAGAGAATAAAGTTGAAGTTTGGGCAAAGAAATATCAATGGAAAGGAATACCAAAAGTACACATACTATAACACTTGTTCCATGTAGCCTGCAATTATATTAATATTACATTTCCTAAGTGAAGAATGAATGAGAGCTTTGGGAACCAGCCAACAGGTCTAGACCCCCCTTACAGATGTCTGATGATTTCTGAAGCAGATAAGATGGATATCTCCCTCAGGACCAGGCTTTTAATGTGGCAGAAGCGAACCCTGACTCCCTACCAAAGAGCTCATTATGCAAGTTCTCATTCAATTGCGATCTGAGCCTGTCACAATGAAAGTGAAGTGAGCTGAATGATTGCCTTTACTCAATATGAGAAAATTATATTCTCTTCTTCAGTGTTGGGATTCAGGCTATGGCTTTACAGAAGCTATTTCTCATCCTACAGGTCAAAC
Organism: Galeopterus variegatus; assembly: GCF_000696425.1. Lineage (NCBI taxonomy): Eukaryota > Metazoa > Chordata > Mammalia > Dermoptera > Cynocephalidae > Galeopterus > Galeopterus variegatus. The sequence continues at coordinate 142,167 of NW_007730336.1, read as the reverse complement.
CCCATTTCAAAATATGCCATTACAACAGAAATCTCTGCACAACAAAAATATTTTTCCAGCCCACAATCCCTAGATTTGTAATTTTTTCTATGAGAAACTTCAATTACTATGCCAATAATATGTGAAATCCTTTAGTCTGAGCACTCTATAATTTTATAGTGTGTGTTCACAATATGCAGTATGTGTATTATGTGAAAAAAATTGGTTATATATTTTTTCAGTTATTTAATTTATATGCAGCTATTAATAGCACTATCTATGAATATGAAAGGCAAGAATATGAATTATTTTTCAACATATACTTAATTTATTGTTTACATTGCCTTTTATCACTTTTCTGAAGTAATGAAATTGGTAAATATCCCTCCCACTTTTTGGACTGGAAAAATACCTGATATAGATTGCACTCTACCACATGGAAAACCTTCCACACAAGATGATTTGGTTCTTGTCCTTGCTTGTGCCCTGGCTCCACAGCCTCTTAATTTCTATCACTGTCATTTAAAGTACATTTTGGTTGGTCACCTAACGGACAGTAATTTATCCCCCAAGTCTCCATACCTGCTGCCCCTGTTTCTCAGGCTCTGTCATCACACTATGGCTATTTGGAAGGTAAGGATATTGTTTTTGAAGCCATTTTTTCAGCTTTAAAGGGAGACCTTTTCATCACTGAAGAATGCACCCATCAGGAGCCTGCACCTGGGGTCTCATTTTGAACTGTATGAGGGCTGTTTCCTCTGTGAGAGAATTCACACAACACCTCAAAGTTTTGTTTTACTTTTGCATTGGTAAAGCAGTCTTTCTTTCAGTTCAAAGTCCAATCTGCCTTTTCCTTGAATTCACACCATGATTAGTTTCCTTCTTAATGTCTAACTCAGTATTTTCATTTTTGCTTTTATATCTCTGATTCATACTAATAATTTCCAAAGAAATTTTTGCTGATTCAAAGGAGCAGATAAACCCCACGGGTGTGAGAAATAGATGTATAAAACATAACTGTAACCTTGAAGTCTAGTGAGCAAGCCCTTTTTCTTACCAACTTTTGATAACAAACCTATGCCACACGTGTTGCATAGTTTTACCCTATTCTTTTTGCTTAGGAAGTACTGGTAATTTTAAAAACTTCAAAATCTCCTGTGATAAAGATGGGTAATGGTTTTCATCGACCAGTTTCTGCTTGGGTAGGGTGCACACACTGAAGATTTCTAAGAAAGGTGCAATAGTGAATACAAAACCAAACAGAATAAAAAATAGTCTCTACCCACAGGGAATTTAGGATCTAGTAAAGGTCATAGTCATGGTGGACTGGAAAGAATACTGGTTCGGGGACAAAATGAATTATTTCAAGGCCCATCTCTTATCCTCACAGGTCAAGGACTTTAGACAAGTCATTTAAACTCTAAGGTTTTTTTCTTGCCCACCACCCTAGGTACTGTATAGACAAAATAATTATATCAAAATACTTCATAGACTCTGTTTCAGCTTCCAAATGAAAAGTATAAAGTCAGGATATATGATTTAAATGGTAGCTTAAGAGATTAAAAGAATAGTTACTAAGATTTATTACAGCATTTATGTGATAGAAATTTTGCTAAATGTTTTGTTTGTATTTCCTTATTTCACCGGCAGAGCAACTACTGGGGTAGGTACTATAATTATTGTATTGTACAGATAAGAATATAAGGTTTAGAGGGGTTCAGAAATTTCCCAAGATCGCACTGCTACTAAATGTTTCAGCTGGAATATAAATTCAGGTCTCTCCAACACCAGAACCTGTGCAGGAGTGTGAAGTCAAATATTCTTCCTGGCTCTGTAACCTCTCCTCCCCTTCCACTTTGCTCCTCTTCTCCAATCTCCCTAAATCTCCCTTTGCTTTTACATTTTTCCTCTTTTCTGTACATAGCTTTCCTATAATATAAAACACATATTAAGGAACACTTAAAACATACAAAAAAGGTATAGGTGCTAATGAAATAAACATCCATGTGATTTCTATACAAATAAAGCATTTCTAGTACATTTGAAGCCCCTAGGAAACCCCCCAAACACTCTTTTTTCTTTCTATTGCTATGTTTATTCTTGCTGTTTTTAATCTCCAAACATTTCTTTATATATGAGTATTTGCCTAATATGGATATATTCTTAAATAATATGTAGTATTGCTTTTTCTATTTTCAAACTTTCTATAAATGGGATCACAACCTATGGATTTTTCACTCATACTATATTGGAAAGCTTTATTAATAATGACATATTTAGCTTTTCTTCATTCATACTTTGATTCAATGTAATATTCAGTTATGTGAAAAGGCCAAAAACCAATTATTCTACAATTTATGAGCATTTAGATTATTTCTAATTTGCTGCTATTACAAATAATGCTAATATAAGCACCCTTGTGCACATACCTGGTAGTAGAATTGCTAAATTATGGAGAAAGCAAACTACCAATTTCCTGGAGATAGTCACATTGTTCTTCAAGACAGTTGAACTAATTTATATTAATCCAGAAGTATTTACAAATTCTAATTGCTTCCCATCTTTGTGGAGCACATACTGTTCTACTTAAATATTTATCAATTATAAATCTGATGGGCATGAAATGGTACCTCAATGTGGCTACTTTGTATTTCCCTAATTATTAGTGAAATTAAGCTCCTTTCTTACATTTTTGCTCCTTTCTGTTTCCTGTTGTATGAATTGCCTGCTTTCTATTTTGTTGGCCTTCTCTTATTGACTTATAGAAATTAAAGACATTTGAAAAATTCTAATTTTGACTTAATTTTGATTTTAATTTTATTTAAAATATAGACCAATTTGTAGAAAACTGACATCTTTGCCACAGTATTTTTACCCATGAATATAGTATAGCTTTTATTTGTTTATATTCTCTTTTTACAATAGAATTTTGCATTTTCTCCATAAAGATCATTCACAACTTTTGTTAAATGTATTCCTATGCGTCCTTTATTTTGTTGATATTTTAAGTACATTTTTTAAAACTACATTTCTTAAAAGTTTGTTTCTGGAATACATAAACATAATTCATGTGTGTATGTATGTTTCTGTGTGTGTCAATCATATATAAGCAAATTTATTTTATTTTTATCAAGACCAAAAATTGTACTGGAGATCCTCTGTGGGCTACTATGTTATATCCATATTTTCTTTAAATAAGAACAGGTTTGTTTGTTTCTTTACTATTCTCGGATTTTTTTTTCCTTGTCTAATATGCTGGTTAGGACAAGTGTGATGGTAGAACAGGCAGATGGTAATATCTTTGACTGTTCCACATTGTAAAGACAAGTTATATGTTGTAAATATAAATTACCTGGAATTTCATGTAAGACCATTCTTGTCTACTAAAATAAATCATTCCACAATAATCTGTGTTTTATTACTGTTTGTTTTAGTCAGGGTTCTCCAGAGAAACAAAACCAATAGGATATATGTAGATACATATACAAGGAGGTTTATTATGGGAATTGGCTCACAGGATTCTGGAGCCTAGGTCATCCATGACACGCCAACAGTAAGCTGGAGACCCAGCTGGTAGTATATTTCAGTCGGAGTATGAGGGCCTGGGAATCAGGGGAGCTGATGGCATAACTCCCAATCTGAGGCCAAAGGCCTGAGAACCAGGGGAGAGGGGGATGTCCCAGAGTCTGAAAGCTGAAGAACTGGCAGCTTCTGATTCAAAGGGCAGGAGAAGATGGATATACCATCTCAAGAGAGAAAATCTTCCCTGCCTCCACCTTTAGCTCTACCTGGGCCCTCAAAGAATTGATGATGCTTTCCCACATTGGTGAAGGCAGTTCTTTACTCAATCTACTGATTCAAATTCTAATCTCTTCTGGGAATACCCTCACAGACACAGCCAGAAATAATGTTTTACCAGCTATCTGGGCATCCCTTAGCCTACTAAAGCTGACACATAAAATTAACCATCACACTATATTTTTAGATTCAACAGGATTCAGATAACCAATATTTTAGGAATGAAATATAGCTTTAATTTTTAATTTTTATACTGTCCTTGTATGAATTTGCAAAGTTATAATTAGCACCATAAAATGGATTAGAAGTGTTTTGCTTTACTTATTTCTGAAATAGTTTAATAAAATTGAAAGTATCTAGGATTGGGGCCGGACCGTGGCTTACTCGGGAGAGTGCGGTGGTGATAACACCAAGGCCCCGGGTTCGGATCCCATATAGGGATGGCCGGTTCGCTCGCTGGCTGAGCGTGGTGCTGACAACACCAAGTCAAGGGTTAAAATCCCCTTACCAGTCATCTTTAAAAAAAAAAAAAAAAAAAAAAAAAAGGAAGAAAGTATCTAGGATTGGAACTTTGTGAGTGGACTTTAACCACTGATTCAATTTCCTTAATTTTCATAGAATTGCTCAATTCGGTATTCTTCTTGAATTAGGGATGATACATTTTATTTTTCTAGGAACATGTCAATTTTATCTACTATCAAATTTACTGACATAAAGTTACTGATATTTCTTCTTTGTAATATCTGCTGTATGTGTAGTTTATGATCATGTTGCTATTATAATATTTATATCTTTGTTACTTCTTTTTGTGATCAATTTTGCCTAAAGTTTGTCTATTTTGTTAGTCTTTTCTAATTATCAGTATTTTTCTTAAAAGATTTTCTCTATTCTGTATTCATATATCATGAATTTCTGATCTTAACATTAGTACTTTTTTATTTCTTCAAAATTATTCTCTTTTTGAATGCTTAGCTTCTAAATTTTACCCTTTTTAATTATATCAGATATGCATTAGGGCTTTAAATTTCCTTTGTAGTAGGCATTTCTTACAATTTTGATATTTTGTGCTTTAGTGGTATCATTCAGTACTAAGTATTTTGTAGTTTTCACAATGATTTCTTTTTTATTCATAATTTTGAAATGTTTATTTTTTTATCATACTATCTTTTTATTTTCTATTTTTAACTAAGATGCTTTGTGGTCAGTGATGATTGTACAACATTCATTTTCAAATGCACTGAAACTTCCTTTATTTATGGTCAGTTTTTATAATTGATTCATGTATGCTTGAAAAAAATATTTTCTCTAATTTTTGGATGAATTAATAATATTGTTCAAATCTACAATACCCTTCCTTATTGTTACATTTTTAATATATGAATTACCGAGAAAATGTGTTATAATATTTTTTCACTGTTGGTGAATTTCTCAATTCTGCATAAAATTTTTATCAATTTCTGCTTTATATATTTTGAGGCTCTATTAGATATATTTAAGTTTATAAACAGTTAATATTCCTACTGAATTGAAGCTTGTATCCTTAAAAATAATTTTTTTAATTAGTGTATATTATTTTACCTACAACTACTTTTGTTAATGTTTTCCAGGTATATTTGTTACACTGTTACACAATCTGCTTTTCTTTGCCATTATGTTTTGTATATTTTATGTTTTTCTTCCAGAAATAGCATATAGCTGTATTTTTTTTTTTTTTCCTTTTTTTGTGTCTGGCAATGGATCGCAACCCTCAGTGTTGCGCCCGTACCGGACTGGGACCGGCAACAGGATTGCAACCCTCGGTGTTGCATCCCTCAGTGTCGCGCCCGTACCGGACTGGGACCGGCAACAGGATTGCAACCCTCGGTGTTGCATCCGCACCTCGCTCAGCCAGTGAGCGGGAACTGATCTGTATGTGGGATCCGAACCCTCGGCGGGAGCGCTGCCATGCTCCCAAGCAGCGCACTGTAGCAGTGCGCCACCGGGCTGGCCCATATAGCTGTATTTTAAAATATCCAATCTGAGATTATTTTATGAATGCCATATTTAATCCATTTCCATTTATCATAATTACTAATATATTTGAAATTATTTTTATCATATTTTTTCTTTCTATTTATTTTTTATTCAATGCTTAGTTGATTTTGGATTACTTGATTCTTTCACCACCACCCCTCATTTTTATTCTTCTACAATGAAAAATTTTTATGCTACATCATGGCTTCTTTATTTTTATCATATTTTTTCTTTCTATTTATTTTTTATTCAATGCTTAGTTGATTTTGGATTGCTTGATTCTTTCACCACCACCCCTCATTTTTATTCTTCTACAATGAAAAATTTTTATGCTACATCATGGCTTCTTGACTTATAACATGTACATATTTGAGTAAAAGTCCAAAGTTAATCAAAATCTCAAGTTTCTTCTTGGCAACACAAAGCTTTTTATCTCCAAATTTGTCTTCTTGTTTATATTATTTAGTTCTCTGGTTTCATCGCCAAAATTGTCATCATTATTATTATTTTATACAAAAATATTTGTAATTACCCACATTTATTAATCTTTGTTCACCATTCCATCTTGCTCTCAGTGTCGCCTTTTACATTTATTTCTTTTTTTCCTGAAGTACAACCTTTAAATTTCTTATTATTAAGTAAAAGTTCAGATGGGCACACAGTTAAGATTGACAACATATTTTTATTCCTAGTACCTTGAGTGTATTATTTCACTTATGACATATTTTATTGTTAAGAAATCATGTGTTAGTCTACTTGTTCATTTGTAGCTAACTTGTCTTTTCTTTTTTTCTTAAAAGACATACTACACAAAACACGTCTTTAACATTGATATATATGAAGTTTAGCTATAATGTATCTAGTTGTATATTTATTTTGCTATGGGTTTTATTATGCTTTCTAAATCAGGGTATTCTGTGTCATGTCAATCTGGGTAATACTCAGTTCATCTATTGACTCATCATTTCTTCCATTTTCTTCTCCTGTAACTTCAATATGACAGAAGATTGATCTTTCTATTCTTCCTGCTATAATCTCCTAACCTTTATATATATATATATGTATATATAAAGGTTGAATATATATGAATATATATATGTTCACCTACTTTTTATTTTTTTTTCTGTTACTGGCTAATTTCTTCATATATAATATTTAGTTTAACAATTTTCTGTTCATTTGTATGTAATTTGCTATTTATTCATTCCATTGAATTTTTAAATTGCATTATTTTTATCTTTAAATTATATATTTAGTTTTCCAAAATAAATTTCAGATAAGTTTTAACAGCTTCCACCTCCTTAATCATATTTTAAATTTCCTTTTATTTGTTTATATGTTTTAATCATAGTAATTTTACATTTTGAGTTTGATAATTACCGATTATTTAAATCTTTATTTTTTTCAGTTTTGCTATGTATCGAGTCTACTAGCTTTTGTTTAGGGTGAATTATTGTCTCATGTTGTTCTGTGATTTGAAGCATAAAACTCATATTTGTAAAACCTTCATATGTTATGAGGACCAAGAGAGTCCTGAGTTGAGTGTAAATTTCTCCAAAAGGTATTTGAATTAGCTTTAGCCAGGCAAAACAGGAAATTACCACAATAGGGCCACTTTGAATTTATTTCTCAGTGTGGAGTTTTATGGCTTTTACACAAAGTTTTGGCATGGTTACATGAGGGCAAGCCTGTTGTTATGTTTTCTTCTACCAAGAGCCAGGTACAACAAAGACAAGCTCTATTGCACTTTCCTATGTTATTTAGTAGATTTTTTCTTACAGTCTCACCAAGATTGTAGACTTTGCATATAGCAACATTGAATAGGTGTTTTTTACCCTCCCCTTTCTGGGCCCAAGACGTCTCTCATGTCCTCTTCAAAGACTATAAAATCCGAAGTGCTAAAAGCCAAATATCCTCAAGGTAACCCAGCATTAGCTTGCAATTTTGAACATATTTTGTAGTTCTTTTTCATTTTATGAGGATTTCCTTTCTTTCCTTCAGGCACAGGTGTATATTTTTAAAGTTGTATGTTGCATTTTTTAAGTATGTTCGGTGTTTTGTAATGGGAAGATTTTTAACCTGAATCGCTGAAAGCATATAGCCGTAACCCTATTTGTGCAAAGTCACAGACTGAAGATAAATGCTGAGAGTGGTATCATGGAAATCTATTCTCCTCCATATGTAAGATAGAGGAAAAATTAGGCTCTTTTTCTTGACTAATGTGCTTTGAAACTTCCTTTATGGGCATAGAGGATAGAGAAAAAGTGATTTATAATTAAATTGCTTTGCAATAAATTTTATGTAATTCATGTATTGCACATATGTTAGTCATAGAACAAGGAAAAAAATTTGAATTTTCAACATATTTAATTTTAAAAATAAGCAAAGAATATTAATGTAAATTAATGATAATTTTGCTTCTGTTTTTCATTTGAGATTCTAGTCTCCAAAAAGAAAATCAGCAGAATGATTTCACAGGAAATGAAAATCAGCAGAATGACTTCTCTTCCCATGCAAAATTCATAAACATTGGAAAAACAACTCTGTCCTTTATTATTTTTAATTAAGATGTCTCAGTAGTTTGCCAAGATAAAAGATGACAAGTATTTTTTTTTCTTATTTACAGGAACAGAAAAAAAAAACAACTATGTACCATTTTTCCTCAAGAGCAAGAAAGTGTTTCCATCGAACAAGCTTTGTTACCTTAAGTCAAGAGACAGGATGAATACTCTTGACAGCTAGTAATTGACAAGATGAATCTCAGAGATATGACAAGAACTTGCTACTCTAAATGACTTTTGATGCACTCCTCATTATAAGGCCATTTCTTTTCTTCAGCAGATGTGGGTTCTAATTTCACTACCTATTAAAACTGAGCAGAAGTCCTTCAAAACATCTTTACTCTTTTGTTTCTATTTAAGGACAAAAGAAAATATCAAAAGGGGTTTTTAAAAAATCTCTTTGAAGAGTAAATATAATTACAAATAAAGTAAATTTGATTATATGTACATACATATATATTGTATATATATTCAAATAGAGTATTATCTGTTCTTCCAGTGTAAGGTAGAAAGAAGTGAAATCTGAGCCATCTTAACCAGTACTCCAGAGATCAACATGAAATAGTAGGGTGAAATAGAAATGTAACAAACTTAGATATTTAAATTTTGGCTCTGTCTTTCACTAACTGAGTGACCTGGAAAGCATTAATCTTGTTTCAACCTGAAGTTTTTCAACTATAAAATTATTTTTATATAAAATTATTTTTAAATATTTAAATTTTGGCTCTGTCTTTCACTAACTGAGTGACCTGGAAAGCATTAATCTTGTTTCAACTTGAAGTTTTTCAACTATAAAATTATTTTTATATAAATTTATTTTTAAATACTTAACCAATAGAACTTAGGTGAAAGTTAAGTAAGATAAAGCACCTAGAAATTAGGTCCTCATAAGTTACCTTTTACTGTAAAGGGTGCTTATAGTGAGAAAACTAGAAACACACACACACTATATGTGTGTATTCATATGTATATATTTATCTATATATGTATACATTTATGTATATGTGTTTGTGTGTACGTGTGTACATATATGTATATATTCTCTTAGGCAGCAGTTTCACAAAGATACATGGTTGATTTATTCAGTGACTCATGATACAAATGGTGAACAAAAAATCAGAATAATTAGCCCTTGGGCAAGTTATTCTTTGAGAAAGGGATGCTCACCCTGTTGAGAGGGGCAGGATGTTCACCAGGGTTGGGGAGAAATGGCTTCAGTTCCAATGAAAAATAGAGAAAGCCATGTTAATTCAGTACTGGTGACAGTCAGCTCAGGGAAAAAGCTCGACTCCAGAAAGTGGGAAAGAAGAGGAAAAAGAAGAACAAGTATTATAATGTGCAGCATAATGAAGCCTGCCCAAACCATAGTTGACACAGCATTTTGTGATTAAGGATTATTTGAAGGTATTTCAACTGCCATGGTCATTGAGGTCCTCCCAATCCTGATAGCTATTTTTCATAATGCCTGGAAGGGATTTTAATTGAAGACTTTATAAAACAGCAAAAGCATGTACTTAAATTGCCTTTATAATGATGTAAGCATAATTACTGTACCTAGAACACACTACAAAATATATTAGTAATACTTTATGAAATAAGCATCCCATCTATTCTCTATAAGGACATATAAAAATACCTTTTCAGGTCACAAGTTAAAATGCACAAAAGGGCCATGGAGGTAACAAAAGTGTATAAATGGGATAAATATATGCCACCAGAAAATATTGGTTCCACATAAAAGCATTCACTTCATATTCAATTTTTAAAACCCCATGCTGGCGAAACAAATCACATCTCTGGGTGGGATTTGGTAGAGGGCCAACAATTCCTGCTTTATCTAATTAGGACTGGATTCTCTATTCAACTGATCTTCATATGTCTTTCTGGCCACAAGCTGTCCTCTTTTGAAATGGTTGCTTATTTTATCTAAGGCATTTGTAACTAATTATAAAGAATTCTGCCTCTGTTTGCAGCTGACAGAAGTTCACTATTATGTCGCCTCTCTTCCAATATCCACAGTTATTTATTAATTGTGCACAATTTCCATTTTATGCAGTCTTTTATGAAGACACTTTATATGAAGACAGCTGTCTCTGTGACCTTTTCTCTGACTTCTCCAGTGCCAGCAACACTGCAGTCCTTCTATTTAAAAGGGAAACAAAGAACTTCTCTGATTTAGTTACAGCTCAACCCCATATCAGCCTCCCTTACCTGCACCTTTTACACAGAACTGTTCAACATGAATGCTTTGGTTTTAACATTATAATACGTTCTTGCTGACCATAGTGCATCAAAATTTCAATAATGGACATAGGCCTTGCTCTTGAGGCAAGTTGCTGGCTTTCAGAGGCAACTTACTGTAAACAATTCAGATAGCTTCTAAGAGAAGGAACTAGATCTGTCATATTTTTATAAAAGTTTTGCACACCTGAGGGAGAAGAGCAATCTCTAGCCAAATCAGGCAGCAGATGTCATGTACTAATGTCTAGAGTCCTATATGAAAGCTAAATATTTTTCCAAACAGATGAGAAAAAGATACAATAGAGTGCCTAGTTCTAAAAGTATCTCAGGATTTGTAAGGCCATTGAGAAACACTATTGTGGGGTATTATAGTATTTAAAAACCTAACATTCTTGTTCAGAGTAGCCACTGTTTATAGATTTCACTTTTATTTTAATAATACACCCTAGGGATACTTTGCATTCCATGTCTTTCAAGATACAGGATTTTTGGCAACTAGGATATCTAGAGATTAGATTTCTCTAAGTCTCTGAGTGAGGAGGAGAGAAATATTAGGCCAAGGGACAGGTAACACCCCTGCAAATTAACCAGCACTGTGTATCTGTGCCATGAGCATTTGTAATGCCAGTTTGCCCACAAGATATGCCTTGGGAGTTATTTCATCCATCTTTAAAAAGTTCCTTTTTCTTATATGATAAAGCAAAAACAACTCAAGGAATTTTCTCACACACTGACAGAGCTGGAAGAAATAGCAACCCTGGGGACAAAAACAACTTAAGGGTGTCTTGTCTAAATGCCAGTTAGAGTTTTCCATGTTGGGCTGACACAGAGAGACTAAGAATCTAAGCCAACATTTCAAACGCAATCTCAGTAATTTTTTCCACCTTTTTTAGGGTTTCCATATTTTTAGTGTTATTTGGAGATAAATTAAGCTGAAACTACCCTCAGATTGACCCCCCCCCCAAAAAAAAACCCTTCAAAAGTTTTACATTCTCTCAAGAAGGGTAGAATTTAAATGTGTATCTCCTCATCTTGGCATAATCTCAATAGACTTATATGCACACAGATTAAACAGAAAATGAAAATCTACATTTAGGTGGAAATATCTCCCAAAGTCACAGACACGTAAACCTGGATTTTTCTATTTTTCATTGAAACTGATGCTATTTCAACCTCACAGTTCAAACAATGGTGCAAATTGCTCCAGAGATTCTTACTAAGGGACTTGCCATCCTAAAACCAATAACTGTTAGTTTTTCAGTTTCCTCTTTAAAGGTGACTAATTTTTTCAGATTGTATTTGCTTTAGACAGGGACTAAGTAGAGATGTGGTTGTTCACTTTCCTATTCATACTTTCTACAGTTTGTTTTTTGCTTGTTTTTGTTTTTTTGGAGGAGGGCCATCAGTAAGTGCCAGGCACAGTGCTGGGAATAACAATATGAAAACAGACAGAGTACCTGCCTCACGAGTTGAAAACCTCTCCTTTGTTTCTCTTTCTTTCAAGCCATACATTGAAAAAGAAGCAACTTTTTTCTTTCCTTAATTTTTCCCTTCCTTCTCTCTTTCTTTTCTTTCTCTTTCTTTCTTTTCCTCGTTCATTCATTCTTTTAGTCAACCAACATTAGGATGCCACAGTGTGTTGGACACTGTCTTAAGTACTGGGTGGGTCCCCAACAGCACATAAAATCAAGTCCTGGCTTTCACGGGGCTTTTGATTCAGGGGAATATTATAAATATACATGTGGTCAGACGGATACCATAATTGTATGTTGTGATTAGTACAATAAAGGAAAGAAAGAGAGAACCATAATAGTGAATAACAGGGATTCTACTTTGAATAGTTTGGTGGAGGTCTGTCTAATGAGATGGTATTAAGACTGAGATTTTATTTTTTTTTATTTATTTATTT
>NW_007730336.1:128559-129376 GCF_000696425.1 Galeopterus variegatus | reverse complement strand
TCTACTTTGAATAGTTTGGTGGAGGTCTGTCTAATGAGATGGTATTAAGACTGAGATTTTATTTTTTTTTATTTATTTATTTATTTTTTTTTTGTCTTTTATCTTTTTCCGTGTCCGGCAATGGATCGCAACCCTCAGTGTTGCCCCAAGACTGAGATTTTAGAAAAAGAACAAACCAGTCTTGGAAAGGACTTAGGAATAATAATTCAAGTTTTTCAGACAGAAGAAAATAACACGGCAAAAGTGCTGAGAGTGGAAAAATTTAGAATGTTTAAGAGCCTGAAAGAGAAGAATTGTAGCACAGTGGCCCGACAGGAAGTTTCAGAAAAAGGCAAAAGATCATATAGAAACATGTGGGCTATTGTAAGAAATTGAGATTTTATTCTAATAAACATGAAACCATTAAAGGCTTTCGAGCATGAGACCAGTCACAGTCATAATAATAGCAACATTGAAAAGTAATATCTCACATTTTTATAGCACTTTCCTTAATAGTGGGAAGGCAAAGAAATGCAATATGTTGCTGATCTGTTTCTTTGGATAATAAAAAACCACCATACTAAACCAAAAGGTAATTTCTAAGAAAGGGGAAAATTTTTTTCAACAGTTTTTTAATATTCACAAACATATTGCATAATTTTAATCACTTCTAAATAGGCAGAGCTCACTCTTGACCAATAGAATCCAAGATAACAACACTTTGGGGTATGATAGTCTTGATTATGATGACAAGGACACTGGAAGTATCATGGGAACAAGAAATCTTGCCTTTCACTTCTTTATTCCTTCATACACACATTCTCTCTCTCTCTCTCTC
>NW_007730336.1:126076-127808 GCF_000696425.1 Galeopterus variegatus | reverse complement strand
AAGAAGTAGCTGCTAAATTCACTTCTTAAGTAACTGCAGCACAGAATGTCCGACCCATGTGCCTTTGCATGAACTTAGTGTGGGGATAGCCCATAATACTGTCCTGTTAATTTGGTCAGATATTGAGAGAAGAGAGGAATGTAGAGACGTAAGCTAAGGAAGTGAGTTTTATGATTTTAAAGAATAGAGACTGAATGTGATATGTGTGGATACAAGTGATAACTTAAACTCCTTGGAAAATTCCAGTCACAGATTCACCTTATGGATACAGAGGAGGTTGTAGTTTTTATTTTTCTGCTATAATCTCTGCAGAATTAGTCCTCTATATCTCCAAATAAATCAAAATGTAGTCCATTTGGGTAAAAATTTAAACATAGGAAGAAGCCTTATGGGACATTTCGTTTGAAAGGAAATGAAGAGAGTAGGTATTATTTAATGTTCTACCTTTCTGAAGTTATCAGAATGATCTAAAACTAATATAATCATTTCAGACCTGTAGCACATGGTGTTATATTCCATTTTAACTTTCTGGGAACACTGTAGAAAGATTACAGCAGGACACAGATCTGTGAAAGGAGGAATCTTTCTACTGCAGCAATTATTTGGAACTATATTTTCCCTGGACAACAAAAGTACAGGTAGCTTAATGAGATGGGGCCTGTTATTAAATTCTTCGGCAGACACATGTGCCCTACTGACCATCAAATTATCTTAAAAAAGCAAACCACAAACCACAAATGGAAACAAAAATCTAAGAGGTTAACTAGACTTTATAACACATATAATTCAAAACTTTATTGAAGTGAAGTATCCACCTTATTTCTCTGGTTAAATCTAGAAAAGTAAACATTAAATTTAGATTGTATTCTTGACTATATTCTAATAAGGGCTGGTCAGCACATTTGCTGTGTGGTATTTGATAAATGAATTGAGATTTAAAACACTCAATACACATAATGCTCAGAGCATATAAAGTCACCCAAGAGGGTCTGAGAGTCACCCAAGAGGTGTCTGAGAGTCAGCTATGTTACAATTAAAAACTAGCCTTATCTTCATTGTTAGATTGTGTCAGCATAATGTCATGGAAAAAGCATTAAAGTCAGAAATTTAGGTTCTTACTTGTATCTCTCACTACTTTGATGTATAACACTGGGCAAATTATATAGAATATTTAGATTACATTCTTAAAAATTTTAACACAGTAGGTAAGAATCAAAGTCCTCATGTTTATGTGTTCAAAAATTTTAATTTTATGTATTCATTTATTCTAAGTCCACTTAATTTCTATTCCACTGGATATCCAGAAATTTAGTCTCAGTATATTGTATATTTTCCTCTTAATTTCCCCCAAGTTGCATCTAAACTTCAAAAATCTTATAAAGCTCAAGTTAAGGATTGTGGGGTATGGGGGAAAGTGCTGGTGTAGAGATAAATCAGAACGTTGATGCCAGCTAGCCAAAAATTGCCTTTAAACTACTCTCACCCACTGCTAGGTGTGAGTCTGTTACGTACTCCTCCTAGCTTGCCTTGAAGGCCTCACTTGCTCATATCTATGGAACTACCTCTAGTCCAGAGGCTATTGGCCACTTGTAACCTTGAAGGGTACAGTGGAATCATGATGCTTCCAGGCCACACTGAGCCAAGGGGACTCTGGGAGGCTCCACTGTACAAGCCTTTTTTATTTGAGGTTTTATAGCTTCAGGGAACTCCACCCAGAGAAATGGAGAACAGG
>NW_007730336.1:113139-125969 GCF_000696425.1 Galeopterus variegatus | reverse complement strand
TCTATGGAACTACCTCTAGTCCAGAGGCTATTGGCCACTTGTAACCTTGAAGGGTACAGTGGAATCATGATGCTTCCAGGCCACACTGAGCCAAGGGGACTCTGGGAGGCTCCACTGTACAAGCCTTTTTTATTTGAGGTTTTATAGCTTCAGGGAACTCCACCCAGAGAAATGGAGAACAGGTACTCATTGCTCTCAGTAACCACAAACCCAGCTGCCATTTGACTTTCCTTGGAGCTTGGCTCAGTGGGCAGAGCAAAGGAAATCTCCTTCAGATCCACCAGAATCTGTACCTTCTGATGTCTCTCCTTTGCCCAGAAAGAAAACTGTTCTAGTTTAGGTTTGAGGAAGTTCTGTTCCTATTCATGACATTTTCTCCCAATGCTTTGTTTATTCTTGATGTTATTTTCATTCTCCTCTGGCTAGTAACACAGAACAGATTGAAAGCCTCCTTTTTCCCTTTCCATTCTGCTATTAAATCCCTTTCCTGAGGCAATAAGTACAGAATGACCAAGCAGGAAGGAACTGAGTGATCTCCAAGGTACTTTAGAGTCTGGATTCAAAGTGTGAGATCTCCCACCTCTAAATCTGGAGGAATTGAAGGCAAAATTTGTGACTGAATAGGAAAAGCTATTAAGATAACATAATGACATTACTGTTTAAACAAATACACAAAGTAAACTCTTATCCTATGTAGTTAGCAAATGAAGTATGCTATTTAAGTATATAATTTTATTCATGCAGAGTTCACACAGCTTCAATAATATATAGCTTTTTAATTGTCTTTTTAAAATTTTATTTCATTTTAACATCTCAATATGCATTGTAGTTGGCCTTTACCCATTCATCTTTCCCCCTCCCTCTTTTCCCTCGCCCTCCAGTACATTATATCTGTTCCCTTGTCTTAACAAGTTCAAGGCATTGTTATGATTGTTGTGTCTTCTCCCCACCTTTATTTGTTTGTATATTTATTTATATATTTATTTTTAGCTCTCACAAATAAGTGAGAACATGTGGTATTTCTCTTTCTGTGTCTGACTTGTTTCACCTAATATAACTTATTCTAAGTCCATCCATTTTGCTGTGAATGGTAGTATTTTATTCTGTTGTATAGCAGAGTAGTATTCCATTGTGTAGATATACCACTGTTTCCTTATCCACTTCTCTGATTATGGACATTTGGCCTGATTCTAACTCTTGACTATTGTAAATAGTGCTGCAATAAACAAGGGAGTACAGGTCTCCCTTAAGCATGATGATTTCCATTCCTCTGGGTATATTCTGAGCAGTAGAATAGCTGGGTCATATGGTAGATCTATCTGTTATTTTTTGAGGAACCTCCATACCATTTTCCATATAGGATGCACCATTTTGCAGTTCCACCAACAATGTATGAGAGTTCCTTTTTCTCCACAACCTCACCAGCATTTATCAGTCTCAGTCTTTTGGATATTACCCATCCTAACTGGAGTGAGATGGTATCTGAAAGTGTTTTTGATTTGCATTTCCCGGATGCTGAGTGATGTTGAGCATTTTTCATGTCTCCATTGGCCATATGTATATCTTCCTTTGAGAAATGCCTATTCAGCTCCTTTGCCCATTTTCTAGTTGGGTTATTTGTTTTTAGCTGTAAATTTGTTTGAGTTCCTTGTTTATTCTGGATATTAATCCTTTGTCAGATGTATATTTTGCAAATATTTTCTTCCACTCTGTTATTTATCTTTTCCCTCGGTTGATTGTTTCTGTTGCTGTGCAGAAGATTTTTAGTTTGATATAATCCTATTTGTTTGTTTTTTCTTTGGCTGCCTGTGCTTTTGGGGTCATATTCATGAAGCGTGTACCCACTCCTACTTCCTGGAGTGTTTCCCCTATGTTTTCTTTGAGGAGTTTTATTGCTTTAGAATGTATATTTAACTCTTTAATACATTTTGGGTTGATTTTGGTATGTGGTGAGAGGTACCGGTCTAGTTTCATTCTCCTACATATGAATATCCAGTTTTCCCATTACCATTTGCTGAAGAGGCAATCTCTTCCCCAGTGTGTAGACTTGGTGCCTTTGTCAAAGATCAGGTGGCTATAAGTGTATGGGATGATTTCTGGGTTCTCTACTCTATTTCATTGATCCATGTGTATGTTTTTATGCCAGTACCATGCTGTTTTGGTTATTATAGCTTTGTAGTATAGTTTAAAGTCAGGTAGTGTTATGCCTCCAGCTTTATTTATTTATTTTGCTCAGCATTGCTTGGGCTATGCGTGGTCATTTGTTATTCCATATAAATGTCTGGATAGTTTTTTCCATTTCTGATAAAAATGTCATTAGAATTTTGATGGGGATTGCATTGAATCTGTAGATCATTTGGTTAGTATAACATTTTCACAATGTTAATTCTTCCTATACAAGAGTATGGGATATCTTTCCATCTTCTTGTGTTCTCTTTAATTTCTTTCAACAGTGGTTTGTAGTTCTCTTTGTAGAGATTTTTCACATCCTTGTTTAACTTTATTCCTAAGTATTTTATTTTTGGGGTGTCTACTGTAAATGGGCTAACTTTCACGAATTCTTTTTCTGCATGGTCACTGTTGTAGTATAGAAAAGCTACTGATTTTTGTGTGTTGATTTTGTATCCTGCAACTTTGCTGAAATCATTTATCAATACGAAGAGTTTTTCTGTAGAGACTTTAGGCTGTTCAATATATAGGATCATGTCATCTGCAAACAGGGACATTTTGACTTCATCTTTTCCAATGTGGAGGCCCTAATTTCTCTCTCTTCTCTTATTGCTCTGGCTAATACTTCCAACACTATGTTGAATAGGAGTGGTGAGAGTGGGCATCCTTGTCTAGCTCCTGTTCAGGATGATATTGGCAGTGGAATTACCATACATGGCTTTAATTGTGTTGAGATACTTTCCAACTATATCTAACTTGTAGAAAGCCTTTTTCATGAACAAATGTTGAATTTTATCAAATGCTTTTTCAGCATCTATAGAGATGATCATATGATTTCTATCTTTGCTTTTATTGATGTGGTGTATCACATTTATTGATTTGCATATGTCGAACCAACCTTGCCTCCTGGGATAAATCCCACTTGATCATGGTGTATAATTTAGGGTATGTGTTGCTGTATTCTGTTAGCTAGTATTTTATTGAGGATTTTTGTGTTTATATTGATCAAGGATATTGCCTATAGTTTTCTATATTTGATGTATCTTTGTCTTATTTTGGTATCAGGGTGATGTTTGCCTCATAGAATGAGTTTGGGAGAATGGTCTCTGTTTCAATCTTTTGGAATAGTTTGTAGAGAATTGGTATCAATTCCTCTTTGAAGGTTTGGTAGAACTTGGCAGTGAACCAGTCTGATCCTGGGCTTTTCTTTGTTGGAAGCCTTCTGGTAACAGCTTTAGTCTCTTTTACAGTTATTCATCTGTTGAGATTTTCTGTATCTTCTTGGCTCAGTTTTGGTACTTTCTATGTGTCTGGAAATTTATCCATTTCCTCCAGATTTTCAAATTTGTTGTCATACAGTTGTTTATAGTAGTCTCTAATGATTCCCTGTGTTTCTGAGGTATCAGTTGCAATATCACCTTTTTCATTCCTAATTTTTGTTATTTGTGTTTTCTCTCTTGTTTTCTTGAAAAGTTAGCCTTGCTAAAGGTTTATCAATTTTATTTATCTTTTTAAAAAACCTACTTTTTATTTCATTGATCTTTTGTATCTCTTTTCAGGTTTCTATTTCATTTAGCTCTGCTCTGATCTTAATTATTTCTTTCCCCCTACTAACTTTGGGTTTGGATTGTTGGAGCAGCCCGAATTATAAAGCAAACACTGCAAGATCTAAACAATGAGATAGATACTAGCACCATGATAGCGGGGGACCTGAACACCCCACTCTCAACATTGGACAGGTCATCAAGGCAAAAATCAATAGAGAAACACAAGATCTAAACAATACTTTAAACCAATTGGACTTTGCAGATATCTACAGAGCATTCCATCCAACAACCTCAGAATATTCATTCTTCTCATCAGCACATGGAACATTCTCCAGGATAGACCACATGTTGGGTCACAAATCAAGTCTCAACAAATTCAAAAAAATAGGAAGTATTCCATGTATTTTTTCAGATCACAATGGATTGAAATTAGAAATCACTAACAAATGAAACTCTGGAAACTATACAAACACATGGAAATTAAACAACATTCTACTTAATGATATATGGGTCCAAGAAGAAATTAATCTGGAAATCAAAAGATTTATTGAAACTAATGAAAATAATGACATATCATACTTAAACCTGTGGCATACTGCAAAGCAGTTCTAAGGGAGAAATTTATCATATTAAATGGTTATTTCAGAAGAATGGAAAGATGGCAAATAAACAACCTAACACTTCACCTTAAGGGTTTCTAATTTTCAAAGTAAATACAATCTTAACACAATAAATATTGGCTACACAAAGTTCATATATTTTTAGTCATTAGGAAGGCAATATAGAATCATCTATGGCTTTTAATAATTATAATTAATGTTACCTGAAAGCATGTGGAAGTATTAGTTGTGATTAGTTCAAGTACAATAACAGAAAGTTTATTCTATAAACAAGTATTAGTTCAAGTACAATAACAGAAAGTTTATTCTATAAACAAGTAGAGTAACTCCAACAAAAACAAACAAAAACCATATGCATAAGCTGTGAGCAATTTGGTTGAGCCAGAACCCTAAAATTGAATGAGTTTACTATGCATTGCTTGACATTAATATAAATAAAACAAGTCAGCCAACCTACAATTCATTTTAGAAGGCAAATTAGGAAAAAATAAATGAAAGTACAGCAAATATGAAAAGAAATGGACTTATTCATTACAAGGAGAGATAAGTAATATGAAAAGCCAAAGATTTGAATTAATAATAAGGTCAAAGTTCAAGCCTATAAATCATCTAGTTCAGTTGAGTTTAAATTCATGGTCTCTAAACAAACAATCAAAATGCTTAATTTATAATGGTATTTATTAACATAAAATCTGTAAATTTATGACAGTTGATTTACTAGTTGATAATTCCATTAAAAATCAAATGTCCTTGTCCTCAAAACCCATTTCAGAGTAACAGAAGAAGCAACTTTCCCACAAGATAACCAGACTTCCACATAGAGATAAAACAAAAAAATCCAAGAAAATATGACATCACAAAAGAATACAGTAATTCTCAAATATCATGTGCTACAGAGCAGGAAACCCTTCAAATGACTGAAAAGGAATTCTGAGCAACAATCCTAAGGAAACTCTCTGAGATATGAGAAGACTCAAACAAGATAAGAAATAAGAAAAAAAATACAGGATATGAAGGAGGAAATTTATAAAGAGAATAATACTTTTAAAAAGAATGTAGCAGAACATGTAACTGAAAGACTAATTCAATGAAAGAAAAATCACAACCAATAGCTTAAGCAGCAGGCTAGAACAAGCAAATGAAAGAATTTATGATATCGAAAAGTCTTTTCAATATAACCCAGGTGGACAAAAAAAAGGAAAAATGAATTTTAAAAAATGAAGAAAATCTGAGAGAGCTAGTAGACAACCTTAAGTGCACAGTCAAATCATGAATGTTTCAGAAGGGGAGGAAAAAGGAAAAGGCATGGAAAACCTACTCAACAAAATAATAACAGAAACTTCCCAGGTATCGGGAGAGACACAGACTGATCCAGGAGGCTCGAAGTTCCCCAAGCAGATTAAGCCCAAGAAGATCCCCTATAAGACACATTATAGTAAAACTAGCAAGGCTCAAAGACAAAGAATCTTAAAAGAAGTAAGGGAAAAGCATCACAAGTATAAATTTTCCTCTAAGCACTGCATGAGCTCTGCATCCTATAAATTTTGATATGCTGTGCTTTGATCTTTATCTTGAAGTACTCCCTAATTTCTCTGTGATAGTTCTTTTCACCCATTGTTTATTTAGGAGAGTGTTGTTTAATTTCCACACGTTTGTGAATTTTCCAAATTTCCTTCTTTTATTGTGATCAGAGACCATATTTTTTATGACCTTTGTCTATTTAAATGTATTAAGACTTGTTGCCAAAAATAAATAAATAAATAAATAAAAATCGTGTTCTTTTTGCTGCACTCAATCAGTAAATACGTTTATTGAACTACCAAAGGTGTTAAACACTTTACTAGACATCAGAGACACAGATAGTTAGGATAAAATCACTTCCTTAAGAAGCTCAAGGCTGGTTCAAGAAACAAATAAATAGTGGCTTGCAACACAGTGGTTAGTCATGTATTCATTTAATAAATATTTCTTGACTGCTCACTTTATTTCAGGCATTGGGAGAGGTGCTGAATTAAGATAACTTTCTCCCCTAAAAGTTGGAGCCACTGGCCTGCTGGGAGAGGTAAACTGAAATGGACTGATTAAAGTACAGAGAACTAACATAGCTTTTACTTGAGGCAGCACCATGAACTTCAGACGACATTGCCAAAAGCATTCTGCTTCAAGTTTTAGAAAAACCAATTTGTGCCTGTTTAATGGGGGGGTAACAAGTATTTTCAAAGTTTATTTTACAGTGTTTCTGTCTTGTGTGGATGCACTTAAATAGAAAAATAAAAATTGCTTTACAGTTAAATAAATGGAACTGAAGAAGTGGGGATGGGGGGTGGTCATTACAATACATATGCTTAGATAAGGCTCATAGCTCTCTAAGAGATCCAGGAGAGGTACCATGTTCTGCATGAAGAAGGCACTCCTATCTGAAGGAAGCACAGACAGAAGATACCCAAACTAGAAAGAGTGAGGACCATGGTCAAAAAAGAAAACAGAGATACTTAATCATTGTAAGAAGTTTATTTAACTTGATAAGAGATTTAGAATGTGTAAAGGGAAATTTCCTGATGGGGAGTGGGAGTGTAAAGAGGAAGGATAGATTATGGCCAGAGCTGATAATCAGTATAATGCCCCTAGTATCCATGACCTCAGGACCTGTGAATGTTCTAAGCAGCACGAAAAAGGGACTTTGCAAATGTAACTAAGCTTACTGATTTTAAATTAGGGAGATTATCCAGAATTATCTGGATGATTCAACTGTCTCTAGCTAGGTAAAACAAAAAAAAGGGGGCACAGGAAGATTCATAGAGATCCAGTACATGAGAAGGCCTGGACCCACCATTGTTGGTTTTGTAGATGAAGGGAGGGTGGCCCTAGGAGTTAAGCGCAGCCCTGACTGTAAGCCAGCAAGGAAATGAACACTTCAGTCCTACAACTACAGGAAAGGGACTTAGTGACTTATGCCAACAACTCGAATGAGCTTACAATGGATTCTTTCCAGAGTCTCCCAAGAAGAGCTCAGGACAACTGACCCTTTGATTTCAGCCTTGTGAAACAGGAGCAGAGAAAGTAATCTGGCCAACCCAGACTTCAGACCTATAGAACTGTGAGATCATAAATTTGTGTTTCAGCCTCAAAATCTTTTGTAATTTAATACAGCAGCAATAGAAAATGAATACAAGGTTAAAGAGGTAAGTAAAGACTAGGCATTATAGGTCCTCATATGCCCACTAGGCTTTGATAGACATCTGTTTCAAAGCAGAGTGGGTTTATGATAGACATTTGTTTCAAAGCAAGGCACTAGTCTAGTGTCTAGAGTATACACTAGAAAATAAGATCCTCTACTACAATGTGAGCTCCATGACAGGAGGGATTACTGTCTATACAATGCTGTATCCCCATTCTCTAGAATAAGTTCCAGCAATTAACAGATAGTGAATAAATATTTGTTATTGAATAAATGATACTATCCAAGAGTAGAAAGGATCATTAAATTCTCAAATTTTGTCTATAGCAAGTATTTCCACGTGGGTATATGGGGGTGAGGGGGGGGAAGGTCGAGGTCAAAGTCTTCTTTCTCTTCGTTGTTTTCTACTCACATTTCTTTTCATTTTTGCTGAAGGACTATTTAAGCAACAAAATCAAAATTGGATCAGAAAATGGCATTGACATTGCAGTGAGTGCTAGGAGTGGACTTGCTATCCTGTAAAGGATGAGAAAGGCATGACATACATTGTGAGGACTTGACTTGGAAGCCATCAGGAATCAGGAGTAAATGCCTCCTGAAGCTCTGCTGAGGGCTTCTGTCTATTCCCCATCCTCATTAGAGTTACATGTTCTGGATTTCTCACTTGTTGAATGAGCTGGAAATGAAACTACATGTTTAAGGAAGTGTTTAGAGTGAATCATTCCAAATAGGTACCATGAAATGACTTTAGGCAAAGAAAAATAAAATAAACCCAATTTAAAAGACCATTCTGACTTGCTCATTTGGGTCTTGGCAGTGAAACAAATTTAGTTTTTGAAAGCTTATGCTTATCTTTTGTATTTTTTGTTTTTAATCCTGGCCTTGTTTGGATTGTAATTTCCTCAAAGAAAAGGAGAGAGTGAATCTGTGTACATCTGTACAAACATAGTTTAATACTTTGCACACAATGGGTATTCAATAAACAATGTTTTTTATCCTATTTATCTGAAAAACTTTAAAAAATAAGTCTAAAAGGATACCTCAGAAACTGGCAACTATAGTCTCCCACAGTAATCTCAGTTCCAGCTTTTCTTGTCCCATACTCTAAGACAGGTAACAAAAACAATGTATTTTTTCGGTCACTTGATGAATAATTACTTAGTGTCTATCACGTGACAGGCATCATGCTACAGGGACAAGATGATGAGGAAATCAGACTCAGTGGGTCACTGATAACAGAGTTCACAGTCTGTAGTAGAGCCCCCTCCCAAAGTCTTACTATCCAAGGTTCCAGTTACCTGCAGCTAACCATGGTTAGAAATTATTACATGCAAAATTCCAGAAACACCAATTCATAAGTTTTAAATTGCACACCAATCTTAGTAGTGTGATGAAATCTCATGCTATCTGACTCTGTGTGGCCTGGGACATGAATTGTGCCTTTGTTTAGCGTACCCAGGCTATTCATGCTCCCTGCCCATTAGCCAGTTAGTAGCCATCTTGGTTATCAGATAGGCTGTCATGGTGTCTCAAAACTTGTATTCAAGAAACCCTTATTTTACTTAATAACAGCCCCAAAGTGCATAAGAAGTGATGCTGGCAATTTGGATACACCAAAGAGAAGCCATAAAGTGCTTCTTCTAACATAGTATATATGGAGGTGTTTCAAAAAGTTTGTGGAAAAATAGAATTAAAAGATAATATGAATCTCTGGGCCGGCCCGGTGGCACACTGCTACAGTGCGCCGCTTGGGAGTGCAGCGGCACTCCCGACGAGGGTTCAGATCCCACATACAGACCGGTTCCCGCTCACTGGCTGAGCAAGGTGTGGGCGCAGCACCGAGGGTTGTGATCCCGTTGCCGGTCCCGGTCCGGTGCGGGCGCGACACTGAGGGTTGCAATCCGTTGCCAAACACAAAAAAAGACAAAAAGGAAATGATCCCGTTGCCGGTCCCGGTCCGGTGCGGGCGCGACACTGAGGGTTGCGATCCGTTGCCAAACACAAAAAAAGACAAAAAGGAAAAAAAAAAAAAAAAGATAATATGAATCTCTCCATTAACTTTTCGAAGTACACTTGTATAAGGGTTGATACTATCTGCGGCTTCAGTTATCCACAGAGTGTCTTGGGACTGGAGAAGGAGGAGACTCCTGTACTTGGGGAAGTAGAGATGTATCAAAAAATCACACTAATAAATATATAACAAATTGAGTGGGTATTCTTAATGAAAAGAGTATGTTCCTCAGATAGAAAAAGAGAGACAAAGCACTGCCAGGCAGATGCTATTATGAAGTTTTGATGAAGCATGGGACTGTAGAGGAATGGCCAGCTGTTTAGTATGGCTAGCACACAGCACACAGGCTGGATATGGGGAGCAGCTGGAGAGGGAGTAGAGAGATGGGAAAGCCTGACTGTATCCAGCTGGGCAACTTGGACTTTATTCTGTAGATGATGGGCACATCCACAGTCTTGGGCTTCCCCTTTAATTAAGTGATCGTTTGAATTTGCCATATAAGTTACAAAAACTATATACTTCCATATGTCTATATTTAAAAATAATTTAGCTAAACAAATAATAGTATTAATAATAATAATAATAATAATTGTGTGTCCCATTTCTTAGAAAAAATTATTGCACTTAGTTTCCTCAGTTTTATTCATTTAGAAAGGAAAGTTCTTCTGCATGTAGGAAATCTTTTAGTTACACACACATACACACACACACAAAATTAATCAGAAAATTGTCCCCTTTGTTCCAGAACACAAGTTGTACAAATCACATAGAACAGTAGGCAAAAATATTCTTTCACTCTCCATTGTATCCCCAAAGACTTAAACCAAACGAAAAATAAAAATTCTACCACCAAATACAAAATAATATATATAAACTAAATACAGTTAGACACACTAGAGAAATACAAAATGATATTTTCATTTTGCAAAGAAATACAAAATGTAGCATTTTAAATGAGAAAATATAGATGTTCTTTTATATCAACTTGACTCCAAAAAATAGAAATAAGGACTATATATATATTAGCCTTTGTTATTACAACAGTAATCAATCTTACACTTTACTCAAAATAAACAATTTTGATTAAAATATAAACACATCCCAGAGTATCAGTGAGAAATTTTCAGTCCCTGAGTTCATAAAAATTTGATAACATTAGTTGTTAACTAGCATTTTTTTTTCAAAAATATGGGAAATATTGTTGGCCATTTTGTTTTATTTGCGTTTATTCTACTCTCCTGCTCTATTGTCTGTTTAAGCCATACATGTTAGAGAAAGTGCAGGCTAAATACTGTCCCGTGAAGAGAGTGAATGCCCAAGTATGAACAGAAATATGTATTTGTACCCCCATCACTCCCCACCATCCCCGCTTGGGGATCGGGGAAGGCTTTTAGTTGTCTTGAAAGGGAATAGGTAGTCTGGATTGGATAGATCGTGTATTTTCTCCAATATTCTAAAGATATTATTTATAAGGGAACTGTTAAAGCATGGATTATTGTTTAAGCATAGATTCAATAAAAAATATTAGAGTTAGGAAAACTTAAAAGTTTATGTCATCTACATTCTTATTTTATAGTCCCCCAGGAAGGTGTTTCATCTTGCCTCATTTGACAAAAACAGTTGAGCACTCACCAGTTTTCAATGTGCTTCTGCGTGTTTCTCATACTCCCTTGCACTTAGTTTGGGTCTTGTGGCTAGTTCTAGTCGATGGACTATAAATACAAGAGATAAATTACTTCTCAGCTGAACTCTTAAGATGTTGTATGCCTCCCTCCATCTCTTTCTTCCCCTCCTGTAGCAACCTACAAAATGTTGGCTCTTCAAGCAACCTGGGACCTTGAGTAAATATAAAGTGCCCTCGCCTGCCAACTTTCACTGAAAAAGAAATGTTGGTATAAAAAAAAAAATGTTTTTATTGAACTGCTGAGATTCTGGAGTTTGCCTGCTGTGGCAGTTAGCAATTATTTAATCCAACATATATGGCATGAAATGTGCTTCTGGTGTAACAAAGTCTAAAATGTTTGACATGGACCTATTTCCTAAGGCAAGGTAACCAATATCAGGGGCTGAAATGATGAACATACAACTATTTATGGGCAATATATTTGTTAACACTAATAAAGTAAGAGAAAGATCATGTGTTACTAAATTTGTAGTTGCAGGGAAAAATTTACAAGTATATTATTTGCTATTAGCTGTGCTTGATAATATATTATAAGAAAGTGATTAGCACAAGTAGAATTTGCCAGTTTGCAAGCAGAAATTTAGGCTTGCATGATTGGTAAAACTGACAGCTTTCCGATTCTAAATAGTAAGAGACTGGATAAAAATTGGCTTTAAGAGACAATGGCCAGTATACCTATTGTACTAGATAAAATGAAATAACAAAGATCAGATTAAGGTATGGCTGACATATCATTCCAGAAAGCCTAAAGATAGCTCGCAATATGTGGAGAGAGAGACATAGAACAAGAAAGCAAAAAAGCAAAGCAGATTCCAGGACCATGACTCATGGAACTGACTGGAAGCAAATAAGTCAGAAGCCTACGGTATTTTCAAGGGAAAGTTATCATACGCCTGAACTATAAAATACCTTTGATTGTTCCAAACAAACAAACAAGAAAACACTGTGGACTCTCAAACTTCTGGAAAAAAGAAATGAGTTGAGAAGGTGGGACAGAGTCTCCGATTCCTATTTCACATGAGCTGACAATAATGGAAAAATTGTAACATCCCAAGAGACAAACTCAAAGAATAAGGAGAACCACAGGCAAAGGAAGAACTCCTGAGTAGAGCCAAAAATTAATCAAGGTACTTCTACCACCTCAGAGCAGGAAGTCTTCAAAATGTCTGCCCAGTGGGATTCCAGAATTGCTACAGAACAGTGACTATGTGCCACCCAGGCTTCCTTTTTCCAAATGGGATTGTTTATTGCAGTTATTCTGATCCAATTTGATTTTTGTACACTGATGTGGACAGTGAGCAGGTAACCTGTCTTTTTAGTTCATACATCTTCAGTTCAGAAATGACTGATAATACAACTGCGTGTCTCCTGGAGTTCATGGACTTGGAATTTGATTCAGAAATTTGTTGGGACATTGGGTTGTCTCACTTGAAGAGGAGTTGTCTGTTTTCTATATGTGAGAAAAAGGAACATGTATTGAGCTGTGCCAGAGATGACTAGTGTTAACCCAATATTCCATGTTCCCTCAGGAATTCTATTTTGGGTAGTGAAGGAGTAGCTGAGCAGGTGATTAGTGTTTCTATCTAGAACAACTGGAAAGGAAAAATATAGTACAATAGAT
>NW_007730336.1:98680-112699 GCF_000696425.1 Galeopterus variegatus | reverse complement strand
CCAGAGATGACTAGTGTTAACCCAATATTCCATGTTCCCTCAGGAATTCTATTTTGGGTAGTGAAGGAGTAGCTGAGCAGGTGATTAGTGTTTCTATCTAGAACAACTGGAAAGGAAAAATATAGTACAATAGATATTTGCCTGAAGGCAGCAGGCAGCTTCTGAGATAAGAGGCACTAAGACTCTGGAGACAAAAGAATATTGGAGAAATGAGTTGCCTTCTGCAGCTACTTTTATTTGGGATCTTTCAAAGATTCTGTGCATTGACAGGAGACATAAAATCCAGTGAAAACTCTGGTGGAGGATTGCTATGGGGAAACAGAGAAACTAGAAGTAGAGATTTGCAGCCTCAAGTACGTGGCTGTTTTCACCAAAACTGGGGCATCATGGGCCAGGAAGCTAAAAACCTAAAAGGAAAAGCCTCTGAAAAGCAAAATGTTGATGAGACAAAGATTCAAGTCTGGATTCTACTAGGTAGAAGGGGTCACAGAATATACTGAACTCTTATTTGAAAACTCTGTAGGAACAGATTTAGTCTACATGAAGTAGACTGAATTTTTTCAGGGCTACAAGATGCAGTGACTGTACCTGGTACCTAGATGAAGTAAAATGAACAGCCACCAATAACTCTGCCCACTAGAGGCAGGGGAAATCCTATAATATAATAATAACATAATATATCTGGAACCTCCACAGGTTTTTATCTACTATGCTTAGCATTAAATAAAAAAATATTTAGTAAGGCAAAAGGAGAAAAAAGTAAACAATAGAAGCACACCCACTGGTGATCCAGACAGATCTGGGTACTAGTGCTAGCTTTTAAGGACTTTAAAATAATTATGATTGATGTATTCAAAGACATTAAGGAAAAATGAACAAAATAAGTAAAATATAAAAAATATAACCAGAAAATTGAAATCTATATAAAAAAAGAATCAACTGGAAATTGCAAAAGTAAAATAACACAAATCTAAAATTAAAACCTCACTAGACAGGTTTAACAGAAAGATTACACACCGACAGATTGATAAAATATATGCATGTGCTTTTCTTGTATAATGCATGCTTGTTTTTCCCTTTGTTTAGGAATAAGCACAATGCAAGTGGCAGAACAACCTGGGCACATGTCAGACACCAGATAGTATACCACTGGGTCACAGGAACTAGTCTGCGAAGGCTCATTGGGACAGAACAGAGCAGGCATATCAAAAACAAGGGACAAAAGTTTCAGTCAGAAAGTGTGTGGTTCCTTCCTGAAAATACAGTCTTCTTTCCAAAATGTAGGTGATTCTTCAGTATGCCACATTGCTCTGGAACAGGGACCTCAAAATTTCTTTTTTTACAAAGTATGCCTCCAGGTCCCGCTTTCTTTTCACATTGATTATTCCTCGACACATGCACGTGTATCCCAGCATCTGTAGGATGAGGTTAGTTTCCTCAGTAACCTGTGTTTTGTCCAGGACCCCAGTGCTGTCCATCTTACTGGCCAATTGACTGTGTTGCTCCAGATATCATACTGAGGAGAGAGGCAAAATAAACAAAAATTCTTAAGGCAATAAAACTAGGGGGTTGTACTAGTCTATTTTTTCATTGCTATAACATAATACCTGAGACTGGGTAATTTATAAAGAACAGAGGCGTATTTGGCTTATGATTCTGGGACAGCTGCATCTGGCATGGGCCTCAGGCAGCTTCTACTCATGGCAGAAAGTGACAGGCAGCTGGCAGGTACAAGCAGATCACATGGCAAAGAGAAGTAAGAGAGAGAGAGGAGGTGCCAGGTTCCTATAAACAACCAGCTCTCCTGAGAACTAACAGAGCGAGAACTCACTCACTACCTCTACCCCCCAGGGAGAGCATTAATCCATTCATGAGGGATCCACCCCCATGACTCAAAGAGCTCTCAATACTGCCACATTGGGGATCAGATTTCCACATGAGTTTTGAGGGGACAACACATCCAAACTCTATCAGGGGTGTATATTATTTTCTGGTGCATGTTCTTTTTCCAGAAAATATGGTAGCTCACCAACTACATCTGATATTCAAACACATAGTATTTGTGCGTAAGTTCATTATGTCACCCCATGTGGAGTTTGGGCTCACCCCTGTGTTTTGTTGCCAGTGTCTGTCCATGGGCCCCCATGAGGACCCATGGTGCTTGTCACCTTGCTCTGTTGTGTCCCATGCCAGCAGCATGTTGCCATCATCACCAAACTTAGTCTTCACAGCCTAGGACCAGTTTTGTACCAAACTCATCTGATATTTTGATGTCATTTGTCTTTTGTAAAGCTAATTCACTAAGTTTTATGTACTTTGAAAAAAAATGTATGCATGTGTATCTCCGTATTTTCCAACCCCTTTGTAGTTAACTGGGGCCATGTGACTGGTTTGACCAAGTGACCTTGGATAGAAGTAATAAATGTCTCTAATGAGGTCAGGCAGGTAAAGGCAGTGGGTCTCTGTTTTGGGAGGATGGGTGGGGTCTCCCTACTGTGGCAGTTATTAAGCTTTAACTCAGTAAATGTACCTA
The DNA here is from genome assembly GCF_000696425.1 of Galeopterus variegatus. NCBI lineage: Eukaryota > Metazoa > Chordata > Mammalia > Dermoptera > Cynocephalidae > Galeopterus > Galeopterus variegatus. The sequence continues at coordinate 110,166 of NW_007730336.1, read as the reverse complement.
TGTTTCTATAGAAAGTTAATAGGTAAAATCTGCTGATTCTGCCTCCATTATTTTTCTTATTAATTCACACTGCCTCACAATTCTAGAACTATAAGCTAAACTAACCAATGTGGTCATAATACTCAAAGAAAAACCATCTGGAAGTCAAGATTTGTTTTGCTGTTTGTTTTCTTGTTTAACTTGCACAATCAATCACATTTTTGTTGGCTAAGATTAGTAAACACTTTGTTAACAAAGGATTTTATAAATTTTCTATTTCTGAGTCTAGCAGCAATGTAGCAAAGGCTTGCTTTGGCCCTTGATTTTGATCATGGCAACATTATTAAAATTAACTACCACCAAAGGAAATTGGTATCTCCATAAAAGTTATAGAAGTGCTTTAGATATGTACATTCATGGGTACAAAGTGAGAAATGTATCCATAGTTAGGTGACCCATGAAGACTACCTTCATGTCATTTACTACTCATATGTAATATTAAAATATGACTTTTTTGGTAAAAAATAAATAAAATAAAATAGCAGGTATCTACTAAAAAGTCAAAGATTCTTCTTCAAAATATGACAAAGGATGTAAAAGCCAAGTACGTTTTCAGAGTATAAGTCAATATGTGTGCCTCAGGGATCCTTCTTGGCTTCACAGCATTTAAAAGCCATATATCTGAAATTAGAGTCTTAGAGTGGAATCTAAGGCAAGACAGCATAATGAATGGATATTCTCTAAACAGTTTTTGAAGTCCAATTGCTTTAGTTCAAATTCTGTCTCTGACATTTACTGAGTCTCATGCTCTACAGACTGAGCTAGCCAGACTGTCTCTTATGATTACTAGTATTATCTCTTAAACTTCTTTAAGTCCCATTTTTCTCCATTTTCAGCATGGGGATAACAGTACTGACTTATAGGGTTGTAAGTATTAAATATAATAATATAGGGCACATGGCAAATGTGCAATAGTTGGGTGCCAGGAGTAGTAGCTGTACCACAATGCAGTTGTATATAATAAAAAGTCTCTATAGCTTAGCACCACAAAGTCAAGTAAGGCATTTTAAGAAAGAGGTTTCTAGTGTCATAGGAAGTGATAGGAGTTAAATACACACAACTGGTAGTTGGAAATAGAAAAGGTGATCAGTATTTTAGAAAGTAAGTTTTGTCCTGTTCATATACACAAGGGTACTTCAAAAAACATAGAAAAAGAGAATTGAAAGATAATGCAAATCTTTCCATAAACTTTTCATTTTACATATTGAAATTTACTCTAGGTTTCTAGTGTCATAGGAAGTGATAGGAGTTAAATACACACAACTGGTAGTTGGAAATAGAGAAGGTGATCAGTATTTTAGAAAGTAAGTTTTGTCCTGTTCATATACACAAGGGTACTTCAAAAAAACATAGAAAAAGAGAATTGAAAGATAATGCAAATCTTTCCATAAACTTTTCATTTTACATATTGAAATTTACTGTGATTGAGGTAAAATTTTATTCACATCATCAGTTAGGAGAGTAAAAATAACTAAGTGAAAAGTTTTGGGGCAATTGGAACCAAACAAACAAATGTCTCTACTTAATACTGTAGGTAAGAAGAATTTCAAAATTTATCAAAGTGTTCTGACTAAGAAAAAGAAAACTACAATAGTATTAGAAGAAAATAGAAGGGAATATTTTTATAATCATAGAGGTAGAAGAGGCTTTTCTAAGCAAGACATCTAACCCAAAATCTATAAAGAAGAAAACTGAAAGATTTAACTAGTAAAAATTAAACACTTTTGTACAAAAAAATATTTTTAAAGTCAAAAGTAACAGACTAAGATATATTATATATATAATAGCAAATGAATAATACCTAATTACATACAGAAGTCTATAAATGTCAATCCAATTAAAAAATGGAAGAGTATATGAACATGCAATTCACAAGAAGATGAAATACAAGTGGTCCATCGACATAGGAAGGGATGCTCACTGTCACTGAAGTCGGCCCTCAATATCTTTGGGTTCCACATGTGCGAATTCAACCAACTGCAGATCAAAAAGATTCAGGGAAAAAAATGATACAGCAATAAAATTAATACAAATAAAAAACAACACAATATAACAGTTATTTACATAGCATTTACATTGTTTTAGGTATTATAAGTAATCTAAAGATGATTTAAAGTATATGGGAGGATCTACGTAGGTTGTCTACAAATAGTACACCATTTTTATATCAGGGACTAGAGCATCTGTAGATTTTGGTGTATGTGGGGGTCCCAGAGCCAATCCCCTGAGGATACTGAGGGATGACTGTTCCACCAGGAAAATAACAATGAGGTAATTTAGCACAAATAATCACAAAGCAAAAATCAAATACTTTGGTAATAGCTATTGTTGGTGAGGATGTGGAGAAGCAGATATTATTAAATATACACCTTCCATGGGAGAACAAATTAGTAAAGCCAATTTAAAACCATGCATATCTTTATACTCACCAAATGGATGTAATAAAAAAGACAAACAATAGCAAGTGTTAACTAGGATGAAGACAAACTAAATCTCTTTTTGCATTGCTGGTAGGAATGTAAAGTGGTGTGCTACTGTGAAGAAGTTTGAGTTTCTTAAAAATTAAAACAGTCTATCATTTGACCCAGCAAATCCATTTTTAAATATATACCCAAAATACATGAAAACATCCACACAGAGTCTCCTGCAGAAAGCTCACTGCAGGATTATTTATAATAACTAAAACATGGAAATGATGAAAGTATACATTAGTTGATGAATGGATTAGCAAAATGTGGTATATCCATACAGTGGAATATTACTCAGTCATAAGAAGAAATGCAGTACTGATAAATGCTACAACATGGATAAGTCTCTGAAACATTATGCTAAGTGAAAGAGGACAAATGCAAAAGACCACATAGTGTGTGGTTACATTTATGTGCAATGTCCAGAATAAACAAATCTGTAGAGACAGAAATTATATTGGGGGGTTGGCCAGTGTTGGGGCTGGCTATGGTGGGAATGGGGAGAAGGGCACAGGGTTTTTTGTTTGTTTTGTGGTAGGGGGCTAATGGAAATGATTTAAAATAAAATTGTGGTGATGGTTGCACAACTCTTTAAATATATGAATAATCATATTAGTTTAAAGATATTAATACCCTCTTAAAATGGGTAACTTTTATGATATGTGAGTTATTCTTTAGTAAAGCTTTTTAAAATGCAAATATCTTGATACATCTATTACATTTCTAGGAATTTAGCCTTCAGAAATATTTATGTGTACAGAGATTGATGTTCAAGGATGTATTTACAGCATTTCCCATAATTGCTCGTGGAAAAAACCCACCTATATAGTACTAATTTACTAGATTAAATTTAATAAATCCCTATTACCTTTATGGACTATAATCCTTGTCTTTAAAAATAATAAGATATTATTACATTACCCACATATAAATAAGACATTGAAGCTATACTGTTACCTAAAAAAGCAAGCTGCAACAGTATATGTAGTATAATCCCATCTACATGAAAAAATTTTAAGTATATATATCTGTACATCTATACAAATGCTTACAAATAGGACTAGAAGTTTACCTATCATGTTAACAGTGGTTACTTCTGGAGAAAGAAAAGCTTTTAGGGCCGGAAATAAAGGGCATTTCCATTTTTAATCGGCATTTTTTGTATTTTTTAAATTTTTTGCAATAAGCATGTGTCCTGAATCACCAGTACTTAAAAGGCATAAAAGCAAAGAAAGACTTGGAAGATAAGTGTGCTTAATACAAAATTATCTCTTGAGTTTAAGAGATATTGCTATTCTTTTTATAACTATTTGCATGCATGGTGCATATACAGTGAGAGATTATAACACAATGGTTTCAATGTCCTCCAAACACACAGATCTGTAATTGACACAGTCAAATGAAAAAAGGGTCCAGTGAAAAAAACTAAGGAGACATTTAAACTCCAGAATGGCAGTGAGGAATGTTGTGACCTTTGCCAACCCCACAGAAGTGTAACATAGACCTGAGCCGGAGTTCATCCTAAGGGATCCAAGGGGTGTAGGCTTCACCATGAAAGCAACATTGCCCTTTAAACTTTTTCTTTGCTACTGGAATTTAAGGTAATGTGGTTACAGTACTTTGGGTTTTCCTGCTATGAGTTTATCGCTCGGGTTAAGGTGATTGGAAATGTGAGGTAATGACAGCTCAGTAATGAAATACTGGTACTTGGTGCATGCAGTGCCTTGGGGAGCTCCAGGTCGGTCAATCAAAATCTTCCCAGCAGATGTTCTCTTGGATAATGTCTCTCAAATGGCTAGAAAAGAGGAGCTCAAATGTTCTCATCACAAAGAAATGATAAATTTCTGCAGTGATGAATTTGTTAACTACTCTCATTTGATCATTGCGCATCATATACATGTATTAAAATGTAACTCTGTAACTCATAAATATGTACAACCAATATGTTTCAATTAAAAAATAAATTTCTAGGGCCAGCCCAGTGGCGCACTGCTACAGTGCACCGCTTGGGAGCGCGGCAGCGCTCCCACCGAGGGTTAGGATCCCACATATAGACCAGCCGCTCACTGGCTGAGCGAGGTGCGGGCGCAACACCGAGGGTTGCGATCCATTGCCGGTCACGAAAAAAGACAAAAAGGAAAAAAAATAAAATAAAATAAAATAAAATAAATTCCTAAAAAAAGAAAAAAATGTACCAAAAGAATGGAACAGATAACTGAAAAAATTATTTATATTCTGTCTATGTAACATTTAAATAAACAAACTTGCATAATAGCCAAACAAACAAACAAAAATCTTGCAAAAATATTCAGTAAGTACTTGTGGCTAATTATCTGGCTGTTTATCTTTGAGAAACACTAAAATCACTAAGGAAGAAAAGGGAATAGGAAGAAAGAGTAAACACTGGACAGCCCTCTCTAGATAGCAGAGCACCAACTCATTAAAGCCAAGTTTCAGTAACCAGAAAATTTCCTACAAAATTCCCTTCACTTATTTGTGTTTACACAGTGAATTTTTTCCTCATTAAGGTCCCAGCTCTAAAGAGGTGGCCTGTGAAATCTGATTATGGTTCACAGTACATTGTGTAAGATATTGCCCTCCTGGGTAGGAGCAGATGTTTTTAATCATGCTGCCTTCCCTCTTTGTTGCCACCAGGCTGACACTGGTACAATTGTTTCCTAGAACCTCTTGAATGAATAAATAATGGTGGGCAAATGACCAAGGAGGGACTCATGTGATTGTACCTCAAAGCTTCAACAGTGAAGGCAGAACAGGGAAGTCTGCAGTGTATATTCTCCACTACCAATTCTATTCTAAGCCAGCCTTTGTTACATCTTCTATTGGACCTCATAAATGGCTAAGAGTCAGTGTTTTCCAGTTCTTGGTGACATTCTTTCCCAAGTTTAAATCTCAAGCATTCAACTACAAGAAGCAGAAAGAGAAATAAATATCACTCTTAGTAATACGATCAAGGCTACACCTGAGTCAAGGGAGAAGGTAAATCGACGTTTCGCCATCATCCATGATGTGAGATCTAAAACCATAAAACTCCTAAAAGAAAACATAAGGAAAAAGCTCCTTGACATCCATGATGGTGAAATGTCTATTTCACCAAGCCAGCTGTTTGTCTCCTCACTTAATGTAAAAGTATTTTGAAGCTCTCTCACTGCTATCAAATTCAAGGGTAATAGCCAAAATTTGTAGATAGCATGAACAAAGGGTAATGAAATACAACTTATTTCAAAATAGTTTACTAGAATGAATCAAATCTATAAATCAACATTATTTTTTTTTTGGTAATATTAGAAACAAGACAGAAGTATCCACTCTAACCACTGTTGAAGATAGCAGTGGAAGTCCTAGTCATTAGACAAGAGAAAGAGCAAATAAAAGGCATCCAAACTGGAAATGAAGAAGTTAAATTATGTTTGCAAATAGCATGACCTCATACACAGAAAACCCTAAAGATTCAACTAAAAAGTAATAAAACTAATAAATGAATTCAGTAGAGTTGCAGGATACAAAGTCAATATAATCAATATACAAAAATCAGTAGCATTTGTGTACACTAACAAGAAACTATCTGAAAAATAAATTAACAAAGCAGTCCCATTTATTATAGCACCAAAAAGAAAAAAATACTTAATAATAAATTTAACCAAGGAGGTGAAAGACGTATACACTGAAAACTATAAAATATTGATGAAAGAAATGAAAGAAGATACAAATAAATGGAAAGATATCTCATGTTACATGGATTAGAAAAAATATATTTTTAAATGTCCATACTACCCAAAGTGGTTCAGTCCAACCCCTATCAAAATTCAAATGGCATTTTTTATAGAAATAGAAAACACAATTCAAAATTTGTATGAAATCACAAAAGTCCTCAAATAGTCAAACCAATCTTGAAAAACAAAGCTGGAGGCACCACACAACCTGATTTCAAATTATATTACAAAGCTATAGTAATCAAAGCAGTTTGGTTCTGGCATAAAAACAGACACATAGACCAATGTAACAGACTAGATAGCCCACAAATAAACCCACACTTATATGATCAACTAATCTTTGACAAGAGTGCCAAGAATTCACAATAGAGAAAGAATAGTTTCTTCTATAAATGGTGCTGGGGAAACTAGATTCCACATTCAAAAGAATGGAATTGAATCCATGTCTTATATAACGTACAAAAATTATCTCAAAATAGATTCAAGACTTAGATGTGAGATCTGAAACCATAAAACTCCTGAAAGAAAGCATATGGGAAAAGCTCCTTGACGTAGATCTTGGCAATAATCTTTTGGATATGACACCAAAAGCACAGACAACAGAAGCAAAATAGACAAATGAGATTACATCAAACTGAAAAGCTCCATACAACAAAGAAACAATCAACAAAATAAACCATGTACCCTACTCATTAGTGGGAGCTTAAAAAAAAGAAAGATACAACAATCACAATAATAAGTTGAATTTTCAAAAGGAGACAACAGAACTGAAGTTTTTCAAGATGAGAAAGGGGGAGGGGAGGAGAGGTTAGGGAGGAATTGGTAAAAGGCCATGAAAAACAAATTACATTGTAAAATGTTGAATATACTAATTATCCTAATTTGAGCATCACATATTGCACACACGTATTGATATTCAATGTGTATCCCAAGATATGTACAATCAACTGTTTCAATAAATAAATAGATAGATAAATTTTAGAAAGAGCTAAAACTACAAAAAATAAATAAATAAAAAATAAAAAGCAACCTCCAGAATGGAAGTAAACATTTGCCAACATATATCTGATAACAGGTTAATATCCAACCTATAAAATAACTCAAACAACTCAATTGCAAAAAAACTAATAACCTGATTAGAAAATGGGAAAAGGATCTAAATACATATTTTCCCAAAGAATACATACACACAAATGGCCAACAGATATATGAAAAGTGCTCCATATCACTAATCATCAAGGAAATGGGAATCAAAACCACAATGAGCTATAACCTCGCACCTGTTAGGTTGTAAAAAGACAAGAGATAGCAAGTGTCGGTGAGGGTGTGAAGAAAATGCAATCCTCCGCACTGTTGATGTAAACATAAATTGGTACAGCCACTCTGGAAAACATAGAAGTTTATTATTATTATTATTATTGTTTATTATAAGCATGTTATTATTACAAATCGTGATTTTTCTTCACACCCTTTATCCAACCTATCCCTCCCCAACCCCCCCACCTTCCCCCATCTCTAGTATCCTTAAGTTTGTTTTCCCCTTCTGAAAGTTAAATGTATTGTTTTCTTTTCCTTCCTTCCTTCCTCCCCCTCCCTCTTTCCTCCCCCTCCCTTTCCCTCTTTCCCCTTTTCTTTCTTCCCATCCTTTCTTCCTTCCCCTTCCTTCTTAATTCCCACCCAGATATAAGTTGAGAACATGTGGTATTTCTCTTTTCTTGTCTGGCTTATTTCACTTAACATAATTTTCTCCAGACTCATCCATGTAGCTACAAATGGCAGAATTTCATTCTATTTAATGGCTGAGTGGTATTCCATTGTGTAATTATACCACAGTTTCCTCATCCAGTCATCCATTGATGGACACTTAAGTTGATTCCACATTTTGGCTGTTGTAAATAGGGCTGCAGTGAACATGGACATGCAGATATCCCTTCGACATGATGATTTCCAATCCTTTGGACATATGCCCAGTAGTGAGATGGCTGGATCTTATGGTAGTTCTATCTGTAGTTGTTTAAGGAACTTTCATACTGTTTTCCATAATGGCTGTACTAGTTTACAGTCCCACGAATGTGTACAAGAGCTCCCTTTTCCCCACATCTTCACCAGCATTTGTTGTTCTTGGTCTTTTTAATAATGGCCAGACTAACTGGGGTGAGATTGAGGTTTCTTTAAAAATTAAAAATAAAACTACCATATGATCCAGCAATCCCACTCTGGGGCATATATCCAAATGAAATGATATCAGCATTTCAAAAAGATGTCTGCACTCCCATGCTTATTGCAGCATAATTCAGAATAGCCAAGATATGGAAACAATCTACATTCTCATCAACAGATGAATGGATAAAGAATACGTGAGATGTATACATATGTGTTTGTGTGTGTGTGCAATATCATATATATCATACATATGTAAATACACATGGTAGAATATTATTCAGCCATTCTCTGTTTTTTTTAAACACTTTTTCCATATATATGAATATTGCTAAAACTTCAATATTTGGTTCACTTACTTTTGATCTTATAAAAGTGATATATTTCGTGTAGTTTGGTGAAATTTGTGTTTATTTTTTTACCCAGCATGTGTTTCTAAGATTCACCTGTATTGTTATGCATACTTTTTTTCACTCAATTTTATCGATGTACAATATTCCATTGTGTGGACAGAGCACAATTTATGCTATCTCTGGTCAATTTAACAAAAAATGTTGGAAGACCTTTCTGTAGACAAATTTAAAACGTTATTGAGCTAGACCATACGGTAGTCCTATTTTTAATTTTTTGAAGAACCTTCATACTGTTTCTTATAATGGCTGTACTAATTTACATTTCTAACAGTGTTGCAATCCCAATACTGCATATATACCCAAAAAACAAAACAAACAAAAAAACCCCTGTGTGTGTTAGAAAGATACCTGTATATCCATGTTTATTGCAGCATTATTTACAATAGCCAAGAAATGTAATCAATCTGCAGTCTAATGATGGATGAACAGATAAAGAAAATATGGCATATATACAAAGTAAAATACTATTTAAGTTTTGGGAACTTACCCCATCCTACTACCTGTATATCCATGTTTATTGCAGCATTATTTACAATAGCCAAGAAATGTAATCAATCTGTAGTCTAATGATGGATGAACAGATAAAGAAAATATGGCATATATACAAAGTGAAATACTATTTAAGTTTTGGGAACTTACCCCATCCTACTAAAGTGCAAAACCATCTGATTCTCTGTGTATGATAATTGCTGTTTTCCTTAAGCAGATGTATCCTTCTGGAAAAAAAAAAAATAGTATCAAATGCATGTGGAAATGCTTAAACTTATTGTGTATCAAAACTGCAGCAAAATAACTAATAAAACAATACTGTTAGCATTAAAATTAATTTTCTCTCAATGGGACTAAATAATTACAGAGTGAAATTAATTAATTACCTGTATGAATTTTAATGATTGTTATGAAAGATATTTGTATAATTTATATTAATAATTGACCGATTGTATTCTGATGATGTCCCCATAGACTTTCTGTTATATGTTCTACAAGGTGACTGTCAGTTTCAAACTGTGTGGCCTGAGAGATCTAAATGACTGTGATCACATTCCTAGAGAATGCAGGAAATAAGAACAAAGTCTGAGCTGTCTATAAATGATGCCAGGCCCAATGGGAGCTCTATCATTTCACCTGACTCTGTGCTTTGATCTCTTCCCACCAAAATTAGACCTCAGTCTATAATGAAATATTTTGATTTCTTCTCTAGCCAAGCACAAATTCAATATGGTTGCTTAATAAAATTATTAAGACACATCAATTTATAATAAACAAAATTTTCATTCAGGGTAAACTTTAATATATATAAATGCACATGAATATGGCACATGTTGAACTAACTTACAAGAGGTACACTTAAAAACTAATACTACACTGCATGCATTATCCATTTTATATTTTACCATTTCTGATACTAGTATTTGATTTTTTTCTTTGTCAAAAATGTTACGTTTTTATCTTACTTAATTACTTTCTCTAGGAAGCCTTATCTAACTCCGTGAAAAACTCACTACTCTCTCTTTGTATGATGCTAGTGTCTGCTATACACACCTCTCCTAACTCCTGTAGTCTTTTATTCCACTGAACTGTTCACAGGACTCCTTTCTGACTGTAATCACTTGAGAACACAGATGGCGTTCTATTCATCTCTGTGCCAGCCACCTTAGGGAAAGCAGAGGGCTTTCCTCACAAAGTATGTCAAATCTTTGAACTGTTATCTCCACTGCCACACCATCTGTAATGTGTTTCCTTTCATAAACAATTTTTGCACAGCCTCCTCTAGCCTCTTTAAATAACCTTTGATTGTTATTTTTTATAAAATCATTATGTGATCATTTGTTCACACCAATTTATTATGTTCATGTATACAAGCATACTACATTTACTTAGTATTTCCCATGAGCCAAGCACTGTGCTAGGCACTGGATTCATACACATAAAAAAAGCACAGTTTTCCTTAAAGAACTCAAAGGCTAGACAGACAAGAACACAAAAACTGATCATTATAATGCAATGCAACAAGGGCTATAGTATAGACAAGAACAGAGTGATCTGAAAATACATAGTGACTGGTTCGGGCTAGTTTAGAAAGGATTCAAAGAAAGGGCATGTGTGAGCTTAACTAGTTGGCAGATTTTGCCAAGTAAAGATGGCAGGAAGCAAATTTTAGAAAGAATATGTGCAAAGACATGAAGGCAGGAAAAGACTGGCATATCTAGTAAACAAGGACCTAGTCAACATGTTTGGAGCATAAGGTACCTGACATGGAGAGGAAGGAGGTTGGTGAGTTGGCCAGAGGAACAAACAGAACTTAAAGGCAATTTTAAGAGATGTGTGCTCTATCCTTTGGCAGCTTGGTTATATACATAATTTTTAAACAAAGCAGAGACATAATCAGATTCAGCTTCAGGACTGACATGCCATTTGCAAGATGAGAATGGGTTTCAAGGTGAGGAGAGTTTGTGATAGAAAGACAAATGAGCAGGTTTTTATAATCGCCTAGAGAAAATATGGTGGCAGCACTGGGGGGTGTAAAGATTAGTTTGATTGATGTTATTGAAATATACTCAACCAAGCACAGTGGAAAGAAGAATCAAAGAATGGAGGAGTTAAGAGTGATTCCGTTTCCTCTATGGGACACTGAAAATGAGAGAATGTCCTTGGGTTCAGTGACATTCATGTGC
>NW_007730336.1:96801-97913 GCF_000696425.1 Galeopterus variegatus | reverse complement strand
ACTGGCAGATTAGAAGTTGTCCACTTGTAACTGGTAATTGAAACCATAAGAGTAGATGGGAAAACCCAATCTTTATATGGAAAGTTAAAAGGAAAGAGAGAAGTTTAGGACCTTGGCCATCTATCAACATATAAGAAGTGACCCTATGAAAAAAAAAGCCTATGAAGAATCCAAGAAAGAATAATTAAAATAATAACAAAAGTCATGAGAGGACAGGCCATTACTGTCAAAAACTGAAAATGCTTCAGGTGAGAGGAGACCTCTGTTAAATTTGATGAATAAGAAGAAATTCCTTTAGAGGTCAGAAAAGCCATTCAGAGCAGGGCAGGGGTCAAGGCCATATTACCAAGGTTTGAAAGGCAGTCATGAAAGAAACTATTGTTAATAAGAATGGTGCTGAAAGGAAGGAGAGATACATGATCCATAGTTTGAGCAGAAGGTTAATAGAAGCCTTCTTTTCTTGCAACCTGAGAAGGAGCTAACATAACAGGCAAAATTAATAGTAGAGAAAATAGAGAAGATAATGAGATAACATTCCTGTGTGATAGGATCTGAGGTATTGGTATATTAGTTTTCTGCTGCTGCTGTAACAAATTACCAAAAACTTAATAATTTACAACAACAGAAATTTATTACCTCATAGTCCTGGAGATCAGAGGTGTGAAATGGGTATTATGGGGCCAAAATTAAGATGTCAGCAGAACTGCATTGCTTTCTGGAAGCTTTACGGGAAAACCATTTGAATTCCTTTTCCAGATTCTAGAGGCCACCTGCATTCCTTGGCTTGTGGCCCCATCCTCCATCTTTAAAGCCAGGAGCATAAAATCTTCAAATCTCTCTCTGCCATGTCTTTCTCGTATCCCCCTCACACACAAACACACACACACATCCCATTTCTATTTGTCATATCTTTTTCTCTTTCTCTGGTCCTCCAACCTCCCTCATGCATAGACCATTGTGATTAAATTGATCCCATCCTGATAATCCAAGACAAAATTCCCATCTCAAGATCCTTAAAATTTAATCTCATCTACAAAATCTCTTTCACCATGTAGGATAAAATATCCACAAGTCCTAGAGATTAAAATGCTGATTTTTGGGGGGACCATTAC
>NW_007730336.1:93825-95195 GCF_000696425.1 Galeopterus variegatus | reverse complement strand
AAAAAATATAATTTACTACATAATTATTTGGTAATTACTTTGTCATCAGATATCTTTCATAAGATATTTAACTCTATCTCCCATGTAATCTGTTCCATTTAGTTTAACTCTAGATCTCATTATTCTCATTTTATCAATTATAATTCATTAAAATACTATGCCAATTTCATTAGCAGGTCAATACCTGTCAGTCAGCATCCTAGAAGGCTACAATCATCTCATTATTGAACATTTTACTTCTAAATTTCCCTAACTAAAAGTATGCTTGCAAGCCCTTTATCAAACATGAAGCACTCTTGTAATGGTTTGGTCTTTCTTCTTAAAACATTATGTTTTTGTTCATTTAAATAGTCTATCATTTGCCGACATTATTTTTTCTTGGCCTCATTTGCACAAATACCAAAGTGGATCTAGTGAATTTTGAATATTTTAAACCATTTAGTAAATCAGATGCATGTCAGAGCTGCATAAGGATTTTACAAAAATAAAGATGGAAAGAAAACTGGCAAATGTTTTAAAGAAAAGTGATGCCATGTTACCATAGCCAGAGTGGGAAGTGTTGCAGTCCCAAACCAANTAAAGAAAAGTGATGCCATGTTACCATAGCCAGAGTGGGAAGTGTTGCAGTCCCAAACCAAGATGACAGTCATAAACATAACAAAATTACGAGAAATAGAAGAGAAATTTGTAAAATGGGTATAATACAAACTCTCCTAACTATCTGACAGGGTTGTTCTGGAAACAATGTGAAATTGCAGAGGGAAAAAATGGTTTGGATAAGTCAGAAGTCTCTACGTGTCTGAAGTCTTCTTACTATTAATTATGTAAGAGCACATTTTCTCTCGGGGCTCTGTGCTTCCCTTGGAAGTTTTCACGAGAGAAGAGTTTACACCTGCCATCACAACCTACCTCTGCACAGCCTGCTTTCACAGTTGGTTACTCCCTTAAAAAAAAAAACAAAAATATCTGCCTATCATCTCTTTAAAATGAAAGCTGTTAATGAAAAATAATTGTTTAAATATTTACAAATATAATACCCAAAACTATGCTCAAATCCATTGCCTTTTTTGGAATAAAATGAGATGTCAGTACTCATAAATTTTAACATGAGAAAATGACTTTTCTTATTTTTTTCTTCCATTCTATCCAAATGAATTAGTAATAAAATAAGGTTAGTAAAACATAAAAATGCAGTACAATAATCAAAGTATTCAGTATTTATATTTGACCTACATTACCTTTACTGTTGAATAATGAAATGAAGATATATCAAAATTTGTTGTATCTAAAGTTTGTTTTAGTTTTTCATTAACTGTCGGGCCTCCCTGAGCCAGAGGCCGACAAAACCGAGCGGGAAGAGACCCCGGTCC
>NW_007730336.1:81161-92635 GCF_000696425.1 Galeopterus variegatus | reverse complement strand
CTTTTTCTCCAGAGTTCTCTACCTTGTCCCTTGCTGTTAGTGCTTACATCTGAATGTAACCTATTAAGTAACTATGACTTTAGAAGTTTGAGCCTGAATAAAAGAGTTTTTTTAAAAAAGCATTAAAATTATTTGAACCATTCGTCAATGAATAATTTGTCATATTGGCAAACAACTGCATTCACAAGGTACGACTGCATTAACAAGGTACAACTCCCAGACTACGGCTGGAATAAGCACGCTTCAGAGAATGTTAGCTGTAGAGCAATCATTGCCATTGCAGCAAACAAGAAAAATAAAACCTTATCATATTACAATGCTTATTCCCAGAGTAACAATAATACACATTATATGTTTCATAGTAAATATATAATACTGCAGTCCATTTGCTGGTAAAAACATTTTTTTCCCCATCAAATCCAAAATAAACCACTTTAAATGAGCTTTTGACTTTAGCCTTTAAACAGGAAGGAAGTCAACTGCAAAATTATTGTACAAAATAACAAAGTGCTTACTCACTTGTGGATGCATTAAAAATTCAATAAATTATTATAATAAAACAGTGTGGTTCATTTTAAATTAACTTTATTTTTAAAAATGATAAACATAAAACAAATATATCCAGAAAGTAAGTTTCACATCTCAGTCAAGTTTCCTATTTTACTAAGAGATCACCGGTCACCATTGCTCTCCTCTGGCTAGCATTTCCATTAGTGAATTTAAAATATAATAAACAAAAATTTGACTAATACACACTTTCAGAAACATCTGCTTCTAAAGTGAGTTTATCTGTATTCTATTTTGTATGTGTTATCCATACTAAAATGTAAAAATGGAGAATATGTTTTGCTGAAACATGTTTTGGCCTGAGGTATCCAAATCTATCTTTGTCAAGAGTCTGTTCTACCTCCAAAATGCCTCTCATTTCAAAGTTGATTCAGTAAATAATATGAAGACTCCTGCTTGGTTATTACATGTTTATACTTTTATGACATATGTTTTGCTGAAACATGTTTTGGCCTGAGGTATCCAAATCTATCTTTGTCAAGAGTCTGCTCTACCTCCAAAATGCCTCTCATTTCAAAGTTGATTCAGTAAATAATATGAAGACTCCTGCTTGGTTATTACATGTTTATACTTTTATGACGATCTTGTCACCTTAAAGTTCACATAAACCTGTGAATTACATACCTCACTTTTAAAAACTGATGATTCAATAAGTGTCTTTATTTTTCTGATTTCATTTTTGCTAATTCTACTATTTCAGCGACAGTATTTTTTAATGGTATTAATGTTATATATTTAACACACCTATTCTATAAAATACTTCAGCTTAAAATAAAGAAACAATTTACAATTTCAACTTCATCCTAGATGGGATATGTGTGAACTTAAGCTATTTTCAAAACTTTCTTAAATCCTCATTGGTTTCACTGATGCCAAGAAACAGAAGTTAAATTCCTTATATTTCTACTCTCCTCATTCTCTTTCTTTAGATACAACTCTTTCTCTCCTGAGATAGTCTGAGAAATGATTTAGAGATGCGGTAATAATAGTTTTCCTCTGTTCCCATAGGTAGTTATATTCTGACCTCAGAAAAATAGAAGCATTTTCACAATAAATCTGAGTTTTCCAAAATTCTTTTAAACACTAAAGAGAATAACCAATAATAAAACCAGTGACCACGGTATCCAACTTAATTTACCTACTTTTCAATAATCAAGTTGATAAATGTTATTTTCAATATATTTTAATGATGTAATTGTAGTGCATTTTATTTAAAAATCAATTAATTCAGTAAGCATTTGCATTTTTCTTTCTAAGATGCTTAGTTGCTCTACAGGGGGGAAAAAGGGCCTCATTAGTGTATGAATTCCCTTTGATACTTTTATTGCTTTTACCTGTACTCCTCTCAGTAATAGCTCGGAGTATGAAAATATCTACTCATCAATGTATTAGGCAAAATTCAACCTAGCTGGTGCATTGAGAGTAGTTTATAATTCTGTTGGATTAAATAATTGAAACTTTTTGAATACAAATAATGGCAAATGCTCTTCCTATAAAAGGAGACAAAACATGCTTTCCATTATAAATATATAGTGAAAAGAATGTGGATTTGCAGCTACCTGGGTGACTTTGGGCAGTTTACTTGATTTTTGTGAACATCATCTCATTTATCTTCAAAATGTTGATAAAATACCCACCTCAAATGACTAGATATAATATGAGCATTTACCCAGTGTCTGGTACATAATGTGCTCAGTAAATGAGAGTGGAGGAGGAAGAGAGAGAAGAGATCATTGTTAGGACGTGACAGTTACTATCTGAAGTCAGATGATCCCTGATCCCTCCTTTCAACTCTCTTCCATTCACTCCCCTACCAGTAAAATTACCTCATTTCCTCAAACTATGTTCTTCTCTACCTACTTCTCAGATTTCTCAAAACTAGTGAAGTCTCCCAGAATCTTAGATTTTTAGCCTATTGACTTTGTTAAGTTTGGTAGATCCTAACATGTCACTTAAAAAGGTAGGTTCTAAGCACATTAATATAGTTAAGTTGGCTTCATCTCCTCCCCAGATCTGACTTAGGCCCAGGGCTTGGGGTGCACAGTTTGCAAATGACTAACAATATGAGCCAAATCGAATTCCACAGGAAAGGTCATGATTGCTATGTGTATTAGTCCATTTCTGTTACTTATAACCAAATACCGGAAACTGGGTAATTTTTAAGGAAAACAGAATTCATTGCTTACAGTTTCAGAGGCTGGGAAGTCCATAGTCCAGGGCACACATCTGGTGAAGGCCTTGGTGGTGAAGTGACCCAGCGGTCTCACATGACCAAACGACAGAGCAGAGAGAGAGAGAGAGACTCTCAGGTGCTCTCTTAAAAGGAGCTTTAAAAGAGCCCTCAGAACCATGCCCACGGGTTCTGGTCAGGATGGCAGAATAGCTGGTTCTCAGGGTCACTCTCTCCCACAAATCAACCAATTTACAACTATAAAAATGTAACATCAGCCAAGTTAGGGCTTCTGGAGCTCAGGGGAAGAGGAGGAGAGACCTACAGAATTTATGAAGGCAGGAGAAACCACAATAAGAGAAAGAAAAAACTGCTTGGAGCATTTCGGTCCACGATCGCTTTAATGCTGGAACTGCAGAGCACATGGAGCAGGAGCCAGCAGAAGCTGCAGCTATGCCCTTCAGATGGAGTTACTTGGAGTCAGCAGGGGAGAAGAGGGCCTTGGCAGTCCCCAGGACAGCAAGACCACTAATAGGGTTCCCATGGACCCATGCAGGAGCGAGGACCCAGAACAACTGGAAAAAGGGAGTCATTCAGAGGCCAGTGAGTCAACACAAGGGACCAGCACAGGGCCCGTCCCATGGGAAGTGTT
The DNA here is from genome assembly GCF_000696425.1 of Galeopterus variegatus. Lineage (NCBI taxonomy): Eukaryota > Metazoa > Chordata > Mammalia > Dermoptera > Cynocephalidae > Galeopterus > Galeopterus variegatus. Next base: position 89,246 of record NW_007730336.1, on the reverse strand, counting down.
TGGAGCACAGGTGGTGGGGGAGACAGATCCACCAGGAGAACACTGGGACACAGCAAGGACAGCCAATCCGTCCCCCAATCAGCACTGGACCACTCAGAGAAGACAGTTTGGGAATGCAGAATTGAATGGGGTGCAGTTTGATGAAAAAACTCAGGCACAGATCAGAGTTAATACATAACCCAGATCCACTGGGTCTCTGGAGAGCCAGAAGTACCTATTAAGATCAACCATTGAACACTGAGCTGCACAAAAAGCCTTCCCTAGGGAAACGGCAGCAAAGCAGCAATTTAGCTCAACCACATAGTTCAAGCACTGGTTCCCACAGGAAGTTCCCCTGTTTTAGAAGTAAGCAAAGGACAAAAAGTTAGTTTTGGCCTAGGCACACCACCAACGCCTTGGTGGCCTGCCTGGGAACTGGGGACTTGGAGCCAGCGACGGACCCCACTCCCACATCCAGGCATGATACACTAGTGCCTCGGGGCCTGCCTGGGAACCTGAGGCATGGAGAAGGGGTCCGGACCCCTCTCCCACAACCAGGCACACCATGCTAGCACCTCAGAGCCACCCAAGGTCCCAAGGCATGGAGCCACGGACCAGACACACCTCACAACCAGGCACACCACCAGCACCAAGGAGCATGCCATAAACATCACCTCCATGTGGGTGGCCTACTACAGCCACCACAATAACCATGGCTGCTGCAAAAGCAGCTAGACACCACAACCACCACACAGATGGTCAGCCAACCACTGGAGTGCATTGACACAAGAAGAGTCACCAGCACAGATAAAGAAAAGAAGAGGATGTCTCTCTACCACAAAGCCCATTTCAAAGTGACAGAAGAAGCATCTGCTCTGTGATAATATTGGGGGTTGAACTGATCACACCTCTCAGAGTTGGACAGATCATCTAGGCAAGAAATCAACAGAGTAACCATTATCCTTTCAAAAGGAGAGAAGAAGTCTAAGGTGATTAGAAAGGGGAGGGGGAGGAGGTTGGGGAGAGACTGGACAAGAGGCATGAAGAATAATTATGATTTGTAACAATATATATATGCTAGTAATATTGATTTGATAAATGTATCTAAATGTTTAACCCCAAAAATATGTATAATCAATTTTGATTCAATAAATAAAATTAATAAAATAAATTTTAAAAAAAGAACAACACCCACACAACCAGCATTAAGCCATCAACTTAATCACCTCTTCAAGGATCCATCTTTCAATTATCATAACAGGATTTCCCACCTTCAACAGTTATGCTGGAGATTAAGCTTCAAAGAGCTTGAGGGACATTCAATCTACTGCACTATATATACTTAATTTTTTATTTTCTCCAGCTTCCCCCTGGACTCAAAGTAGACATACTCAGTGGTGAACTCATGCCATCCTTTTTCATACAAGCCTTCTTAACATTCTAAAGAAACCATGTTCTAGAGAACTGGAAACAAGGAGTAAACTTTCTCCACAAAAGCATTTTGGTTGCTGCATTTTTTTTTCTTTTTGTGACTGGTAAGGGGATTGTAACCCTTGGCTTGGTGTTATCTGCACTGCGCTCAGCCAGTGAGCGCACCAGCCATCCCTATATAGGATCCAAACCCGTGGCACCATGCTCTCCCGATTGAGCCACGGGGTTGGCCCTGGTTGCTGCGTTTTAAATGGATATTACTATCAGGTGTTTAGATTACATCTTTGCCTCAATAAGCACAAGCAGATGCAAACTCAGCCTTACAAGGTCCATTCTTCTTCCATGCTCATGAGCACCATGCAGGCCTATATTCTTCTACAAAATACTCTGCCTTAAGTGAGATCTATCAGGAAACAGTCTGTGAGACATATATTTGTGTGCAGGGAGTTGATTGAGCGAGGTTCTAGGGACCAACACCTATTATTATTATTATTATTATTATTATTATTATTATTATTATTATTATTATTATTATTATTATTATTATTATTATTATTATTATTATTATTATTATTATTATTATTATTATTATTATTATTATTATTATTATTATTATTATTATTATTATTATTATTATTATTATTATTATTATTATTATTATTATTATTATTATTATTATTATTATTATTATTATTATTATTATTATTATTATTATTATTATTATTATTATTATTATTATTATTATTATTATTATTATTATTATTATTATTATTATTATTATTATTATTATTATTATTATTATTATTATTATTATTATTATTATTATTATTATTATTATTATTATTATTATTATTATTATTATTATTATTATTATTATTATTATTATTATTATTATTATTATTATTATTATTATTATTATTATTATTATTATTATTATTATTATTATTATTATTATTATTATTATTATTATTATTATTATTATTATTATTATTATTATTATTATTATTATTATTATTATTATTATTATTATTATTATTATTATTATTATTATTATTATTATTATTATTATTATTATTATTATTATTATTATTATTATTATTATTATTATTATTATTATTATTATTATTATTATTATTATTATTATTATTATTATTATTATTATTATTATTATTATTATTATTATTATTATTATTATTATTATTATTATTATTATTATTATTATTATTATTATTATTATTATTATTATTATTATTATTATTATTATTATTATTATTATTATTATTATTATTATTATTATTATTATTATTATTATTATTATTATTATTATTATTATTATTATTATTATTATTATTATTATTATTATTATTATTATTATTATTATTATTATTATTATTATTATTATTATTATTATTATTATTATTATTATTATTATTATTATTATTATTATTATTATTATTATTATTATTATTATTATTATTATTATTATTATTATTATTATTATTATTATTATTATTATTATTATTATTATTATTATTATTATTATTATTATTATTATTATTATTATTATTATTATTATTATTATTATTATTATTATTATTATTATTATTATTATTATTATTATTATTATTATTATTATTATTATTATTATTATTATTATTATTATTATTATTATTATTATTATTATTATTATTATTATTATTATTATTATTATTATTATTATTATTATTATTATTATTATTATTATTATTATTATTATTATTATTATTATTATTATTATTATTATTATTATTATTATTATTATTATTATTATTATTATTATTATTATTATTATTATTATTATTATTATTATTATTATTATTATTATTATTATTATTATTATTATTATTATTATTATTATTATTATTATTATTATTATTATTATTATTATTATTATTATTATTATTATTATTATTATTATTATTATTATTATTATTATTATTATTATTATTATTATTATTATTATTATTATTATTATTATTATTATTATTATTATTATTATTATTATTATTATTATTATTATTATTATTATTATTATTATTATTATTATTATTATTATTATTATTATTATTATTATTATTATTATTATTATTATTATTATTATTATTATTATTATTATTATTATTATTATTATTATTATTATATTTCTTATGATGACCCGTAATCAGTGAGCTTAGATGTTACTATTGTAATTGTTTTGGTGACCCACAACCCATGCCTGTATTAGACAGCAGACTTAATCAGAAAATGTATGTGTTCTGACTGCTCCACTGACTAACCATTTCCTTGCCTCCCTTCCTCTCCAAGGATCTCCCTATTCCCTGAGACACAACAATATTGAAATTTAGGGCAATTAACCACCTTACAATAGCCTCTAAGTGTTCAAGTAAAAGGAAGAGTTGCACATCTCTCACTTTAAATCAAAAGCTAGAAATAATTAAGCTTATTGAGGAAGGCACATTGAAAGCTGAAATAGGACAAAAGTTAGGCCTCTTGTTCCAGTTAACCAAGTTGTGAATGCAAAGGAGAAGTTCTCAAAGGAAATTAAAAGTGCTACTCCAGTGAACACAGGAGTGATAAGAAAGAAAAACAGCCTTATTGCTCATATAGAGAAAGTTGTAGTGGTCTGGATAGAAGATCAAACCAGCCACAATATTCCCTTAAGCCAAAGCCTAATCCAGAGCAAGGCCCTAGCTCTCTTCAATTCTATGAAGTCTGAGACAGATGAGAAAGATGCAAAAGAAAAGTTTGAAGTTAACAGAAGTTGGTTCCTGAAGTGTAAGGAAAGAAGTCATCTCCATAATATAAAAGTGCAAGGTGGAGCAGCAAATGCTGATATAGAAGCTGCAGCGAGCTATCCAGAAGATCTAGCTAGAATTATATAAAGGTGGCTACCCTAAACAATAAATTTTCAGTGTAGACAAAGCAGCCTTCTATTGGAAGAAGATGCCATCTAGGACTTTCATAGCGAGGCAGGAGAAATTAATGTCTATCTTCAAAGCTTCAAAGGACAGGCTTACTCTCCTATTAAGGGCTATCACAGCTGGTAACATTAAGTTGAAGCCAATGCTCATTTACTATTCCAAATATCCTAAGATTCTTAAGATTTATGCTGAATCTACTCTACCTGTGCTCTGTGAATGGAACAACAAAGCCTGGATGAGAGCACATTTGTTTACAGCATAGTTTACCAACTATTTTAAGCCCTCAGTTCAGACCTACTGCTCAGAAAGAGATTCCTTGCAAAGTATTACTGCTCATTGACAATGCACCTAGTTACCCAAGAGCTCTGATGGAAATGTACAAGGAGATTAATGTTGTTTTCATGCCTGCTAACGGAATGTCCATTCTGCAGCCCATGGATCAATGAGTACTTTCAACTTTCAAGTCATATTAGTTAATAAATACATTTCGTAAAGCTATGACTGCTATAGGTAGTGATTTCTCTGATGGATCTGGGAAAAGTCAATAGAAAACCTTCTGGAAAGGATTCATCATTTTAGAGGCCATTAAGAACATTTATGATTCATCAGAGAAGGTCAAAATATCACATTAACAGGAGTTTGGGAGATATTTATTCCAACCCTCATGTATGACTCTGAGAGGTTCAAGAAGTTAGAAGAAGAAACTGCAAATGTGATGGAAATAGCAAAAGAACTAGAATGAAAAAATGCAGCCTGAAAAGGTGACTGAACTTCCACAACCTCAAGATAAAACTTTAATGAATGAGGATTTGCTTCTTATGGATGAGCAAAGAAAGTGGTTTCTTGTGATGGAAGCTGCTCTTAGTGAAGATGCTGTAAACATTGTTGAAGAGATAAAACTTTAATGAATGAGGATTTGCTTCTTATGGATGAGCAAAGAAAGTGGTTTCTTGCGATGGAAGCTGCTCTTAGTGAAGATGCTGTAAACACTGTTGAAACTGTAAACATTGTTGAAGTAACAACAAGGGATTTAGAATGCTACCTAAACTTAGTTGATAAAGCAGTGGCAGGATTTGAGAGGATTGACTCCAATTTTGAAAAAAGTTATTCTGTAGGCAAAATGCTATCAAACAGCATTGCATGCAACAGAGAAATATTTCATGAAAAAAAAGGGTCAGTCATGTGGCATACTTCATTGTCTTATTTTAAGAAATTGCCCCAGCTACCCCAACCATCAGCAACCACCACCTTGATTATTCAGTAGCCATCAATATCAAGGAAAGACACTCCACCAGCAAAATGATTATTACTCACTGAAGGCTCAAATGATTGTTAGCATTTATTAGCAATAAAGTATTTTTAATTAAGGTATCTCATTTTTTTTAGACATTGTGGTATTGCACCCTTAACAGACTACAGTATAGTATAAACATAACTTTTATATGCAATGAGAAATCAAGAAATTCATGTGACTCACTTTATTGCAATATTGGTTTTGGGGGTGGTCTGGAACCAAACTCATAATATCTCTGAGGAATGTTTCTATATTATAAAGAGAAAAAATCAAATTGTGGAATGCTCATATATTAAAAAATGTATAATACACCTACACTCAATAGGCATAGATCATCTCTGGAAAGAGATATCTAAGAACCTGACAGCAGCTGTGGCAAGGGAGGGTATTTGGTGACAAAGAGGTCTTTAAGGTTCCCTCAGCTTGACTAAACTTTGGACAGATAGGCTTCTCCCTGACTTTAGAGGACTGACCTCACTTTTCTTAGAGCAGTTATTTATAAAACTTGTAATTGCAAATTCTTTCTCTGTCCTTTTGAGATGTAAATATTTTTTGAGTCTCTTTCCAGTTTTTTTTCCAACCTAGGTCTATGTTTCTCAAAGACCTGGGAGACATCCCTTTGAGATGTAATCATAAGGGAAGATGGTGGTCCTTGCTCAGTCTCTGTGAGAAGGTATGTGGCTTGCAAAACTACCTCTTGTCCTGAAGATAAGAGAATGTTTACTTTTTCCTTAGGTTAGGTCAATTAGCAAACACAGGTGGCCTATAATTTCCTTATCTCAGCTCTAAAAATCTCTGCAGTCCTTTTTCTGATGGATTCGAACTTAGATTGGATTCTGACCTCTTTACCTATTGCCATAGACTTAAGTGAGAGCTAAGAATCAAAGAAGGAAAGGCCATAATAAAATGTTGAATTTTTAGAAGAAGAGAATAGACCTATAGTTACTAGAGATAGGGAAGGGGAGGGGGGTGAACATAGGGAGAAGTAACTGGGTAAGAGACACAAAAAGTAATTATGATTTGTAATGATGAACATGCTAATAATATGGACTTGATTATCACACACTGTACACAAATATAAATAAAAATAAAAAGACTTGAATAAAGTCTATTTTGCCTGTTTAACTTTGGTGCAATTTTTGCCTTGACACTGGTATACAAGATAACCTGATGAGGAAGAAAATCACTTTTCACTTAGCATCTTTCTGTACATTTTGACATTTTTACAATGTTCACAAGTTACTTATTTTTAATTATTTAAATTAAACAAACAATCTAACAAAATCCTTAGGGCAGTCTGCAGCCTATGGAAATACAGGCTAAGCTGTCCTGAAGAGATTTATACAATCAGCTTCAGTTTTAAAATACTTATATTTTTAATACTTACTTATACTTTTACTTATGTAAAATATTTTAAATAGAAAACTTCCAATTAAACAATGTGAACTTTATACAAACTGAAATCAAAATGAGAACTTGTCCTCAATTCCCTCAAATAGTATTGTTAATACAGAGAAAATGTTTTAGCTTAGTTGAATGAAAATTGCAATTAAATCTTAAATGAGAACTTGCTATATTTTCCAGCGATGTTTGATAGACAATTATTCTGTATATCTAGCATATTTGGGTCACCCTAGTATAATACAGGTTTGGGTCAACCATTATTTTACTATTTTTTTTTGTCCTTTTTTTTTTTTTTTTGAGACCGGCCGCACTGCACTCAGCCAGTGAGTGCACCGGCCATCCCTATATAGGATCCGAACCCGCAGCGGGAGCGCTTCTGCGCTCCCAGCGCCGCACTCTCCCGAGTGCGGCACGGGCTTGGCCCCATTGTTTTACTATTGAAGCCTTCAAGCTACAAACTAGCATTCAGTTAAGCCAATTGCTTTGTGATGATTTACACTCAAAGCAAAACATAAAGCGATAAGCTCTCATATTTATAAAGTCAGTCATTTATAATCCATGTTTCAGTGACATGGAACTTTCAGAGGAAAGTTCTGAAATCTGCAGTAAGAAAAAAATGCCATCAATTTTTATGGTCAGATGTGTTAGTCATAGTTTTAAAACCCAGGTCTTTTCTTAAGAGGTAAACTTTAAATTCAGAGAACTTAATTAGTAAAAGAAATTTAATTTTTACTTTCTGTTTAAGAACATCTTAACACTACTATCACATTATGGTGGCTTTTTGTTGTTGTTGTTGTTATTTATTTGTTGTGGGATATCTCTTTCTCCATCCCATTATAGTTAACACAAAAAGGAAAAAGAAAAGGGAAGACTATTGAAAAAGACTTTTAGATATAACTAAAGGCAAGGAAAGAGACAAAAAGATGTTCTTCAAATATAACATGACCCTTCATGTTCAATGTGTGCAACGTGGAAACCCGTCACGGGGAAAGGTATTTGATTCCCCCCCCCCCCCCC
>NW_007730336.1:62536-80172 GCF_000696425.1 Galeopterus variegatus | reverse complement strand
AAGGGTTTTTTTTTCCCCCCCCCCCCCACTATCTAGAATTGACCACATACTGACAGAAAAGCAATCTTTCACTTGAAATCTGTAACTTTTGGCATACACCTTCTACTTCTTCCTTTGATTCCATGCTACATAAAGCATATTCCAGAAATTAACAGTATTGGCATCACCTGGGAGCTTATTAAAAGAAGAATCTCAGGCCCTAACCCAAACCTCGTAATCAAAATCTGCATTTTAACAAGATCCCCAGGTGATTTGCATGTGCATTAAAGAGTACAAGCAATACCATGAATCTGAACAACCTCTACCCTCCTACTCAGCAAACATTAGCTATGACAGAGACTTGAAGAGTTCTTAGACCAAAGAGGAAACTGTCATAATCTCCCTGCCCACAACCTCTCTATTCTATCCAGAGTACAATTACGAAAAATGGTCTTCTCAAAATATTATTTGTTCACACTCTTCATAACAACTATATCAACACACTTATTTGCAGTATATTTTAACTTAAAGTGCTCTCTTGTGAACATCTGAGTTAATTCTCATAACAATATTGTCAAATAGATTGTATTAGTTCTAGATGTATGCATTCTCAGAAAGGTCACAAACATGCTGAAAATCAGTCATGAAGAGAAGAATGAAGCCATGCCTCATTGCTTTAACTTCTAATATTCAATATCACACTTTCCCCCCCATTTCATGGTGGTTAATTTCAGGCCTCAATCGTCAATATTTCTCCACTGCATATTAAAGAAAGTCCAATCTTTTGAGATAATCTGGCCCCACTGACCTTTTCTATCAAACCACCATGTCAAAACCAATCCTTTGAACTGGCCCCACAACCCAGCTGTATCACCCAGTCTTCCTTATTCATATATGTCCCTTGATATTTTCAGGTCTTCAAAATTTTAAAAATTCAGATACAAATTAAGAAATCCTGAAACAATAGCACCTATTCCTTTATCTCCTAAGTCTACCTGCTGAGAGGGCCTAGTAAAAACAACACAATGTATACACCCATAACTCAGATCGTCTCCAATTTTTTTTAAAAAGTGAGAGGCTCCTTTGAGAAGTAATGGATTCCAGTTCTGAAGGAGGTTGGAGGGGAAGACAACATGAACCCACTTGGGAGGTGTCAAGAAGTAAGAAAATGCTCAAAAACCACAGTGATGGGGTATGTCAAAGGGATACAGAGTCAACTGAAAGAGCCCCCAGTGGCCAGGCTAGAACAAGTTGAACAACAACTATAAAGTAAATATCCATAAGTTTGCACTGATATAAATAAATTATAAAATAAATAAAGGTGAGATGAAGCCCCATACAGAAGAATTTTAAATAATGCATGCAGATTTCCTGCTTGAAGACATGGACTTTAACTTCCCTCCACACACCCTTGAGTGTGAGCTTGTCGGGCCTTAAAAACCAATGCCACCTTAAGTGACATTACAAGTGGTGCCATTATGGGCCCACAAGGGCGTATTAACGTGGCAGCCTAAGACAGGAGGAAGTAGGGTGGGGGTGTCTGTGGGAACCTTGCCTAAGCCCTTATTGGCCAAATACGTGCTTCTGCACTCATGAACACAATAGCTAGGCACTGAGACAGGATGCATGCCCTTGAAGCGGATTGGATTATGTTAAAACCTCCCCTCCCTATCTGCCTATGAAAGCAAGTGCTTGTGTGATAATAAATGGAACTGCCTTGACAGAACCCCCGCCGCGTCTGAGTGTCCTTTAACTGGGCTGGTTTTGGGGCCAGCGGTGTGCTCACCTCTCTTCACGGCTTTCTTCCCCTGTCTCCTTCCAAAGGGGACCAGAGGGAAAGAGGAATCCGGGCCCGTTCGCTCGCTCACCAGAAGGAACGAGGCTAGTGCTGTACGGGTCGGCCGCCAGCTGTGGACCGGACATGAGCTATGCTTAGTAATTTGCTTCCAAAGAGTAGACTATGGCAAGGAGCCAAAAATGTAATTTTATAGTGAAGAAACCTGGTAAACACTAAATTAGCTATGTTTTCAAGGTTAGCATAATCAGTAATAACTCAAGTTGATAACTTGTACCCTTGATATGAAGAAATGAGAATGGCACTTTAACTCTGTTGTCTTCCTTCCCAAATCCCATAATGCCAGCCTAATCAAGAGACAAACATTAGGCAAAGCCCAAATGGCGGGGTGTTATAAAATACCTAATCAGTTCTCCTCAAACTGTCAAGGTCATCAGAAACAAGAAAATTCAGAGAAAATATTGATGACCACAGGAATCTGAGGAGATATCATGACTAAATGCAGTGTGGTATTCTAGATGGAATCCTTGAACAGAAAAATAGCATGAAGTAAGTAAAAAAGTAGTAAAATTTAAATAAAGTGTGAAGATGTAATAGCTATAAATAAATAGTTTATTTAATTGTGACAAATGTACCACAGTAATTAAAATGTTAACAATAGGGTAACTGGGTGAGGGATATATGGGAAGTCTCTGTATTATCTTTGCAACATTTTTGTAAATCTAAAATTGTTCTAAAAGAAAAGGTATATTTAATTTTTTAAAAAAATGAAAAGCTGTATACTCTTTTCAGAACAACAAAAGCTGAAAGAATTTGTCACCAACAGACCAACATTGTAAAAATGTTAGAAGTTCTTCAGGCAAAAAGAAAGTGATACCAGATAAAAACTCAAAAGTACGTAAAAAAGTGAAGATTAATAGAAGTGGTAATAATGTGTTGAAAATAAAAAGGCTTTTCATCATTTTAATATTATTTATAGGACAATTGATTGTGTAACAGCAATGTAATCATGGTTTTCAACATATGTTGAAATAAAATATGTCACAACAACAGCATAGAGGACACAGAGAAAATGGAAGTGTACCGTTGTAAGTTTCTCATACTTTATGTGAGGGGATGTAATATTACTTGAAGAGTTATAGTTAATAAGAGAACAAATAAAACAGTCAATCCAAAAGAATAAAAAAAGAATAAATATTAAATTATAATAAGTAAAGGTGCATCTTTTAAAGTTTTGAGCAACCTTTAAAAAAAGTCAAAAGCTACATACAACTAATAGACCATTAGTAAATATGAAATGAAATATAAAAAATATTAACTCAAAAGTAGGCATAAAAGGGGGTAAAAGAGAACAAAAGAGAATGACGTTATAAATAAAACTAATAGCAAGACAATAGACTTAAATCTAACCATATCAGTAATTATATTAAATGTATATGGCCTGAACAATGAATAAAAAAGCAAGACATACACTTATATGTTTATACTTTATATGTTTATATCCTTTTGTGTGGTTCTCTAATACCCTTTCATTTCAACTTGAACGACTCTTTTTAACATTTAGTTTAAGGCAGGTCTGTCTAGTGGCCATGAAAATTCTCAGCTTTTATTTATTTGTGAAGATCTTTATTTCTCATTCAGTTTTGAAGGACAGTTTTGCCACATCCAGTATTTTTGTTTGGCAATTTTTTCTTTCAGCACTTGGAATATGTCATCTCACTGCCGTCTTACCTACAAAGTCTCTGCTGATAAGTTCATGGATGGTCTTACGGGTGCTCTTCGTCTGTGATCACTTTTTTCTTGTTGCTTTTGAAACTTTCTCTTTGGTTTGTACTTTTGACAGCATGATTATATATCTCTGTGTGGATTTCTTAGGGTTAATCCTATCTGAGGTTGTTTGACTTTGTGACTCTGAATGTTCATTTTTCCCCAGACTTAAGAACTTCCCAGCCATTTGTTTTTTAAATAAGGCTTATGCCCCCTGCTTTCTCCTTCTTCCCAATTTTTCTCTGTCTTCTCCTTCTGGAACTCATATAATGCAAATATTCGCCTGTTGATGATATTTATGAAGAAATGAGAATGGCACTTTAACTCTGTTGTCTTCCTTCCCAAATCCCATAATGCCAGCCTAATCAAGAGACAAACATTAGGCAAAGCCCAAATGGCGGGGTGTTATAAAATACCTAATCAGTTCTCCTCAAACTGTCAAGGTCATCAGAAACAAGAAAATTCAGAGAAAATATTGATGACCACAGGAATCTGAGGAGATATCATGACTAAATGCAATGTGGTATTCTAGATGGAATCCTTGAACAGAAAAATAGCATGAAGTAAGTAAAAAAGTAGTAAAATTTAAATAAAGTGTGAAGATGTAATAGCTATAAATAAATAGTTTATTTAATTGTGACAAATGTACCACAGTAATTAAAATGTTAACAATAGGGTAACTGGGTGAGGGATATATGGGAAGTCTCTGTATTATCTTTGCAACATTTTTGTAAATCTAAAATTGTTCTAAAAGAAAAGGTATATTTAATTTTTTTAAAAAATGAAAAGCTGTATACTCTTTTCAGAACAACAAAAGCTGAAAGAATTTGTCACCAACAGACCAACATTGTAAAAATGTTAGAAGTTCTTCAGGCAAAAAGAAAGTGATACCAGATAAAAACTCAAAAGTACGTAAAAAAGTGAAGATTAATAGAAGTGGTAATAATGTGTTGAAAATAAAAAGGCTTTTCATCATTTTAATATTATTTATAGGACAATTGATTGTGTAACAGCAATGTAATCATGGTTTTCAACATATGTTGAAATAAAATATGTCACAACAACAGCATAGAGGACACAGAGAAAATGGAAGTGTACCGTTGTAAGTTTCTCATACTTTATGTGAGGGGATGTAATATTACTTGAAGAGTTATAGTTAATAAGAGAACAAATAAAACAGTCAATCCAAAAGAATAAAAAATATTTATTTATTTATTTATTTATTTATTTATTTCTCCCACAACTAAGTGAGAACACGTGGTTTTTCTCTTTCTGTGCCTGACTTGCTTCACTTAATATAATTTTCTCTAAGTCCATCCATGTTGCTGCAAATGGTAGTATCTCATTCTCTTGTAGAGCAAAGTAGTATTCCATTGTGTAGATATATGACAGTTTCCTTATCCACTCATCTGTTGATGGACGTTTGGGCTGGTTCCAACTCTTGGCTATGTAAATAGTGCTGCAATAAACATCAGAGTACAGGTATTCCTTCGGCATGATGACTTCCATTCCACTGGGTATATTCCCAGCAGTGGAACAGCTGAGTCAAATGATAGATCTATCTGTAATTCTTTGAGGAAACTCCATACCATTTTCCATAAAGTCTGATCCATTCTGCAGTCCCACCAACAGTGTATGAGAGTTCCTTTTTCTCCACAACCTCACCACTGTTTATCATTCTCAGTCTTTAGATATTAGCCATCCTAACTGGAGTGAGATGGTATCTCAAAGTGATTTTGATTTGCATTTGTTGAATGCTGAGTGATGTTGAGCAATTTTTCATGTGTCTATTGGCCATTTGTATATCTTCCTTTCAGAAATGCCTATTCAGCTCCTTTGCCCATTTTTTAATTGGGTTATTCAGATTTTTTTTGCTGGAAATTTGTTTGAGTTCCTTATGTACTCTGGATATTAATCCACTGTTAGATGTATATTTTGCAAATATTTTCTCCCACTCTATTTTTTGTCTTTTCACTCTGTTGATTATTTCTTTTGCTGTGCAGAAGCTTTTTAGTTTGATGTAATCCGTTTTTTTTTTTTTTTTTTTTTTTTTTTTTTTTTTTCCATTTGGTTGCCTGTGCTTTTGGGGTCATATTCATGAAGTCTGTACCCACTCCTACATCCTGGAGAGTTTCCCCTATGTTTTCTTTGAGGAGTATTATTGCATCAGGATGCATGTTTAATTCTTTAATCTGTTTTGAGTTGATTTTGGTATATGGTGAGAGGTACGTCTCTAGTTTCATTCTCTCCATTTTCAGTTGATTTTGGTATATGGTGAGAGGTATGGGTCTAGTTTCATTCTCTCCATTTTCAGTTGATTTTGGTATATGGTGAGAGGTATGGGTCTAGTTTCATTCTCCTACATATAAATATCCACTTTTCCCAGCACCATTTGCTGAAGAGGCAGTCTCTTCCCCAGTGTGTAGACTTGGTACCTTTCTCAAGGTTGATTTCTGGGTTCTCTATTCTATTCTATTGATTCATGTGTCTGTTTTTATTCCATTACCATGCTGTTTTGGTTATTATAGCTTTGTAGTATATTTTAAAGCCAGTTAGTGTTATGTCTCCAGCTTTATTTATTTATCTATTTGTTTGTTTGTTTGTTTGTTTTTGCTCACAATTGCTTTGGCTATGTGCGGTCTTTTGTTATTCCATATAAATATCTGGATAGTTTTCTACATTTCTGAGAAAATGTCATTGGAATTTTGATGGGGATTGCATCAAATCTGTAGATCACCTTATGTAATATGTCCATTTTCACAATATTAGCTCTTCGGATCCAACAGCATGGGATATCTTTCCATCATCTTGTGTCCTCTTTAATTTCCTTCTGCAGTCATTTGTAGTTCTCTTTGTAAAGATTTTTCACATCCTTGGTTAACTATATTCCTAAGTATTTTTTTTTTTTTGGTTGCTATTATAAATGGGCTAGCTTTCTTGATTTCCTTTTCTGCATGTTCACTGTTTGAGTATAGAAATGCTACTGATTTTTTTTGTGTTGATTTTGTATCCTGTAACTTTACTGAAATCATTTACCAACTCTAAGAATTTTTTTGTAGAGGCTTTAGACCGTTCAATATATAGGATCATATCATCCTCAAATGGAAATATTTTAACTCAGTCTTTTCCAATCTGCATGTCCTTTATTTCCTTCTCTTCTCTGATTGCTCTGGCTAATCCTTCTGACACTATGTTGACTAGGAGTGGTAAGAGTGGGCATTCTTGTCTAGTTCCTGTTCTTGAGGGAACAATTTGGGATGATATTGGCAGTGGGCTTATCATATATGGCTTAAATTGTGTTTAGATACTTTCCAACTATACCTAACTTGTAGAGAGTCTTTATCATGAACAAATGTTGAATTTTTTTCAAATGCTTTCTCAGCATCTATAGATGATCGTATGGTTTTTTACCTTTGCTTTTATTGATGTGATGTATCTCTTTTATTGATTTGCATATGTTAAACCAACCTTGCATCCGTGGGATGAATCCCACTTGATCATGGTGTATAATTATGTGTTATGTGTTGCTGTATTCTGTTAGCTAGCATTTTATTGAGGATTTTTGTATCTATATTCATCAAGAATATTAGCCTGTATTTTCTATTTTTAATGTAACATTGTCCGGTTTTGGTATCAGGGTGATGTTTGCCTCATAGAATGAGTTTGGGAGAATGGTCTCTGTTTCAATCTTTTGGAATAGTTTGTAGAGAATTGGTATCAATTCCTCTTTGAAGGTGTGGTGGAACTCTGCAGTGAACCTATCCAGGCCTGGGCTTTTCTTTGTTGGGAGCCTTCTGATAATAGCTTCAATCTCTGTTATTGCTATTGGTCTCTTCAATTTTCTGTATCTTCTCAGCTCAGTTTTGGTAGTTTGTATGTGTCCAGATATTTATTCATTTCCTCCAGATTTTTAAATTTTTTGGCATATAGTTGTTTATAGTAGTTTCTAATGATTCCTTTTATTTCTGAGGTATCAATTGTAATATCACCTTTTTCATTTATAATTTTTGTTATTTGGTTCCTCTTCTTTTCTCAGTTAGCCTTGTTAAAGGTTTGTCAAATTTATTTATCTTTTCGGGGCCGGTCCGGTGGGGCACTAGTGCGCCGCTTGGGAGCGCGGCAGCGCTCCCGCCGAGGGTTCGGATCCCACATACAGACCGGTTCCCGCTCACTGGCTGAGCGAGGTGCAGGCACAGCACAGAGGGTTGCAATCCCGTTGCCAGTCCCGGTCCGGTGCAGGCGTGACACTGAGGGTTGCGATCCGTTGCCAGACACGAAAAAAGACAAAAAAAGGAAATTTATTTATCTTTTCAAAAAACCAACTTTTTGTTTCATTGAACTTTTGTGTCTTTTTAGGGGGTTCTATTTCATTTAGTTCTGCTCTGATCTTAATTATTTCTTTCCATCTACTAACTTTGGGTTTGGATTGTTCTTGTTCTTCTAGTTTTTTAAGGTGAAGTGTTAGGTTATTTATTTGTCATCATTGCATTCTTCTGAAGTAAGCATTGAATGTGATAAATTTCCCTTTAGTACTGCTTTTGCAGTATCCCACAGGGTTTGGTATGATTTGTCATTATTTTCATCAGTTTCAAGGAATTTTTTTGATTTCCTGTTTAATTTCTCCTTGGACTCATATGTCATTAAGTAGAATGTTGTTTAATTTCCTTGTGTTTGTATAGTTTCCACAGTTTCATTTGTTATTGATTTCTAATTTTAATCCATTGTGATCTGAAAAATAACATGAGATAATTACAATTTTTTTGAATTTGTTGAGACTTCATTTGTGACCTAACATGTGGTCTATACTGGAGAATGTTCCATGTACTGATGAGAAGAATGAATATTCTGAGGTTGTTGGATAGAATGTTCTGTAGATATCTGCCAAGACCAATTAGTCTAAAGTGTTGTTTAGATCTTGTGTTTCTCAGCTGATTTTTTGCCTAAATGATCTGTTCACTGTTAAGAGTGGAGAATTTAAGTCCCCTGCTATTATAGTGTTAGTATCTATTGCATGGTTTAAATGTAATGGTGTTTGCTTTATAAATATGGCTGCTCCAATGTTGGGTGAGTATGTATTTATGATCATTATGACTTTTTGATGAATAGATACTGTTATCCTTATATAGTGGCCTTCTTTATCTCTTTTTATGGTTTTTGGTTTAAAGTCTATTTTATCTAAGAATAGCTACTCAAACTAGTTTTTCAATTCTATTTGCATGGTTTATCTTTTTCCATCCTTCCACTCTTAACCTATGTGTGTTTTTACAGATGAGGTGAGTCTCTTGAAGGCAGCATGTCATTGGGTCCATCTTTTTAATCTAGCCAGTCAGTGTGTGTCTTTTGAGTGGGGAATTTAATTCTTTTACATTTAGACTTATTATTGAAAGGTGTTGATTTACTCCTAGGATTTTACTGATTTTTGTTTAGATGTCATAATTATCTTTTGTTCCTTTCTTTCTGATTTTCTGTTTGTCTTCTGTGTTTGTTGGTTTCTTGGGGTGGTAGAAAAACTATTTTTTCCTCTTATTGTTAGCATTTTTGTTTTGCTGGTACATTTTGTTCTTTCTTGAGTATTCGTGGCAGTTATGGTTGTTTTTCAGGTATCAAACCCAGTACTCCCTTGAGAATTTCTTGTAAGGCTGGTCATGTGATAGTGAACTCCCACAGTTTTTGTTTGTCTGAGAAATATACTATTTGTTTTTCATATCAGAAGGATAGCTTCCCTGGGTAAACTATTCTTTGGCTGGCAATTTTTGTCCTTCAGAATTTTGAATATATCATCCCATTCTTTTCTGGCTCTTATGGTTTGTGATGAAAAGTCTGATGTTAGTCTGATTGGGTCTCCCATATAGGTGAAATGTCACTTCTCTCTTGCAGCTTTTCAGATTCCCTCTTTGTCTTTGAGTTTTTCCAGTTTGACTATGTCTTGGAGAAGACCTTTTTGGGTTGAATCTGTTTGAGGATCTTTGGGCCTCCTGAATCTAAAGATCTGTGACTTTCCCTAAACCTGGGAAGTTTTCTGCTATTAGTTTGTTGAATATGTTTTCATTGCCATCTCTTTTTTCCTCCCCTTCTGGAGTACCCATGATTCTGATATTTGAGTGCTTAAGGTTATCTGTTATCTCTCTTAGATTTTCTTTCATTTTTTTTTAAATTCTTGTTTCTTATTTCTGGTCTGTCTGTGTTGAATTCAAATAGCCCATCTTCAAGGTCAGAAATTCTCTCTTATGCTTGTTCTAGCCTGCTGGTTAGACTCTCTGGTGTGTTTTTTATTTCATTGAATGAATCCTTCAGCTCCACGAGCTCTGCTATATTCCTTTTCAGGACATTAATTTCTTTTTACATTTCTTGTTTCAGGTCCTGTATATTTTTTCTCATTTCATTATGTTGTCTGAGTTTTCTTGTATCCCATTTAGTTTCCTTAGAATTATTGCTCAAAATTCCTTGTCTGTCATTTCAAGGACTTCCTGTTCTATAGGATCTAGAGCTTGAGAGTTATTATTTTCCTTTGGTGGTGATGTACTTTCTTGATTTTTCATATTTCTGGTATCTTTCCTTTGGTGTTTAGTCATTGTGGCAGGGGTTATCATGGTCCACTTGTTCCACCGTGATGTCTGGCCTGGATGGATCCTGAAGGGACTTCCATTTCTGGGCAGTGGGGACTAGCTTGGGCTGGGGGTCTTGCAGCGCCTGCCTGTTCCAGCATGGCTGGCTCAGGGTGTGTGGGACCGGTGGCTCTCAGGCCTCTCTCAGCAGCAGGGACTTGCCTGAGCTGGAGGTCCCAAGGCACATAGCTCCTGCCTATTCTGGTGTGGCTCTCAGGCCTCCTGTTGTTTCTTTCTCATAGTTGCAAATTGGTTGATTTGTGGGAGAGAGCAATGCTAGGAACCATCTACTCTGCCATCTTAACCAGAACTCCCCTTGTTTTCATCAGTTTTGATCATCATGTCTTATAGTTTTCAGTATAGTCTGTCAGTAGACAAATCTGTCATCAGAATTGATTTTTAAGTATCATTATGCTGCTATAAATGGAATTGATTTCTTAATTTCTCTTCCAGTTAGTGTGTTGTTAGCATATACAAACACAGTTGATTTTTGTATACTGATTTTGAATCCTACAATTTTACTGAATGAATTAGTTCTAGTAGTTTATAGTGGGAACCTTAGGGTTTTCTAGGTATAAGATTATGTCATCTGCAAACAGAGATAAGTTTACTTCTTCCTTTCCAAATTGGATGCCTTTTATTTATTTTTCCTGCTCAATTTCTAGGACTTCTAGAACTCTGCTAAACAGAAGTAGTGAGAATGGGCATCCTTGTCTTGTTTCTTATCTTAAGAAGAAAAGCTTTTATTATTTTTCTATCATGGAGTATATTAGTTGTATGCTTGTGATATAGCCAGTGTTTAGTTGAGGTAAATACCATTTATACTTAATTTGTTGGGAGTTTTTATCATGAAAGAATGTAAATTTTGTCAAACACCTATTCTGCTTTTATTTAGATGATCATGTGATTCTTATCTTTCATTCTGTAAATGTGGTGTACACACAAATTGATTTTTATACTTTAAACTACCCTTGTACCCAGGAATAAATCCTACTTGATTATAGTGCATGACCTGCTGTTAAATTTGATTTGCTAGTAGTTTTTTGAGAATTGTTACATATACATTTGTAAAAGATATCGACCTATAATTTATTTTCTTGTAGTCTCTTTGCCTAGCTTTGGTATCAAGGTAATGCCTCAGAAAGTATGTTTGTGTTTCCTCCCTTCAATTTTTTGGAAGAATTTCAGAAAGGATTGGTATGATTGTATGATTTTTTTAATACATTTTTGGAAATTCTCAAGTGAAGCCGTAAGGTCCTGGGCTTTTTTTCATGGAGGGTTTTTTAATTACTGATTCAATCTTCTCTCTTGATATTGGTCTTTTCAGATTTTCAGTTTCTCTATAACTCAGTCTTCTTTGGTTATATGTTTTTGGAATTTATTCTAAAAGGTTATGCATTTTGTTGGATTACAGTTTTTTGTAGCAGTCTCTTTATTTCTGTGGCATCTGTTGTAATGTCACCTCTTTTACTTCTTATTTTATTTGGGTTTATTTTTCTTAGTTTGTCTACCTATATTTTTGTCGATTTTGTTTTCTCAAAGAAATCTTAGTTATATTGACTTTTTATTATTTTTCTAGTCTCTGTTTCATTTATTTATGCTCTGATTTTTCTTATTTTCTCTTTTTCTTTTAATTTGAGCTTAATTTCTTCTTATATTTATAAGTCCTCAAAGCATAAAGTTAGGGTACTTATTCGAGGTCTTTATTTTTTCTTCAAGTGAACATTTATTACTATAAACTTCACTGTTGGCACTGCTTTTGCTGCATCCCAAAAGTTTTGGTATGCTGTTTGTCTATTTTCCTTTGTTTCCAAATAATTTTAATTTTCCTTTTTGTTGTTCATTTATCATTCAGAAGCATGTGTTTTAATTTCCAAACCTTTATGATTTTTTCCAGTTCTCCCTTTATTATTACCTATTTTTATAGTATTGAGGCCACAAGTAATTATTGATAAGATTTTAACTTTTTAAACTTCTTAAGACATGTTTTGTGGCCTAATATAAAATTTATCCTGAGGAATGTTTTATGTACAATTGAAAAGAATGTGTATTTTGCAGCTGTTGAATGAAATGTTTTGTATATGCCTATCTGGTTTTTGTTCTAAAGTGTAGTTCAAATCCAATGTTTTCTTAGTTTTCTGTCTAAATGATCTATCCATTGTTGAAATTGTGTTATTGAAGTCCCCCACTATTATAGTATAACTATTTATTAGTTCCTTCAAATTTATTGATATTTGCTTTATACATTTACATTCTCCAATGTTGTGTACCTTTATATATATATATTTCCATTTGTTATATCCTCTTGATAAATTGACCTCTTTATCATTATATAATAACATTCTTTATCTCTTTTTACAATTTTTTACTTAAACTCTAATTTGTCTGATGTAAGTATAGCTATATCTGCTCTCTTTTGGTTTCCATTGCATGAAACATCTTTTTCCACACTTCCTCTTTCAGTTTATGTGTACTCTTAAAGCTACAGTGAGTGTCTTGCAGTCTTGTAGGCATCATATAGCTGGATCTTGCTCTTCTCTCTCTTTTAAAAAAAAAATACATTCACCCACTCCATATCTTTTGATTAGGGATTTAATCAATTTACTTTTAAGGTAAATGTTGATATACACAGTGAGTGTCTTGCAGTCTTGTAGGCATCATATAGCTGGATCTTGCTCTTCTCTCTCTTTAAAAAAAAAATACATTCACCCACTCCATATCTTTTGATTAGGGATTTAATCAATTTACTTTTAAGGTAAATGTTGATATACAAGGACTTACTATTGACATTTTGTTAATTGTTTTCTGCCTGTCTGAAAAATCCTTTATTTCTTTTTTCCTCTTTTACTGTCTTCCTTTGTGATTTGATATTTTTTGTTTTTGTTTTGTCATGATATGCTTTGATTCATTTTCTTTATTTTTTTCATTATGTACTTTTGTCTTTTTCTTTGAAGTCACTATGAGACTTTCATAAAACATTATATGGTTGTAACAGTCTATTTTAATCTGATAATAACTTAACTTCAATTGCATATAAAAAATCTATACTTCTACTTCACCACCACTGCAAATTTTGGATTTATTTTTCACAATTTACTTTTTTTTAACACTGTGTATCTATTAACAAATTATTGTAGCTATAGTAATTTTTTGATGTTTTATCTTTTATTATTTCTACTACAGTTGTAAGTAATTTACACATCACCATTACAGTTTTAGAGTATTTTGAATCTGACAATATACTTAACTTTACCAGTGAAGTTTATAGATTTATATGTTTTCATGTTAGCAATTAGCATCCTTTCATTTTGGCTTGAAAAACTCCTTATAGCAATTTCTGTAATGCAGGTCTGGTGGTCTAGTGGTGATAATCTCTCTCAGCTTTTGTTTTTCTGGGAAAGTGTTTATGTCTCCTTCATTGCTAAAGAAAAACTTTGCTTGGTAACATAGTCTTGTTGTCAATTTTGGTTTTTCTTTCAGCGTTTGGAATATATAATCCCACTCTCTCTTGGCTTGCAAAATTTCTTTTTTTATTATTTTATTATTTTATTTTATTAAGAATATTCATATAATAAAAAGCTAATTGTCAACTCTTGTGCCCAAGATGTGAGGGCCAGATTAATACTGGGGGCATACCCATTACCAGAAACTACATTTGTACCCCATGTCACTGATAAATTATCCCCCAACCTGCCCCCCACCCCTAAGCCTCCACTCCTTCTGTAGCCCTAGGAATGTTCCCTCCCTCTGTAAGACCACCACACTACTGTGGTCTTTCTTTCCTTCCTACATTTCACTCTAAGTTCACACATATGAGTGAGCACATGCAGTATTTATCCCTCTGTGCTTTGCTTATTTCACTCAACATAAGTTTCTCCAGGTTCATCCATGTTGTTGCAAATGGGAGTATTTCATTCTTTTTTATGGCAGAGTAGTATTCCGTAGTGTATGTATACCACAGTTTCCTTATCCAATCATCCATTGATGGACACTTATGTTGGTTCCATATCTCGGCCATTGTAAACAGGGCTGTGATGAACATGTGAGTGCAGGTATCTCTTTGACATGATGATTTCCATTCCTCTTGGTATATACCCAGATAATGGATTGCTGAATCATATGGAACATCTATCTGTAGTTGTTTGAGAAACCTCCATAGTGTTTTCCATAGTGGTTGTATTAACTTACAGTCCCACCAACAGTGTAGGAGTGTTCCCTTCTCTCCACACCCTCACCAGCATTTGTTATTTTCCATCTTTTTGATTATAGCCTGTCTAATTGAGGTGAGGTGGTATCTCAATGTGGTTTAATTTGCATTTCCCTGATCACTAGTGATGTTGAGCATTTTTTCATGTATCTGTTGGCCATTTATATGTCTTCCTTTGAAAAATGTCTATTCACCTCCTTTGACCACTTTTTAATTGGGTCATTTGTTTTTTTACTGTATAATTGCTTGAGTTCTATGTATATTCTGGATATTAATCCCTTGTTGGATGCATAGTTAGCAGAAGTTTCTCCCACTCTGTAGGTTGTCTTTTCACTCTGTTGATTGTTTCCTTTGCTATGCAGAAACTTTTTAGTTTGATATAGTCCCATTTATTTATTTATTTTGCTGCTTGTGCTTTCAGGATCGTGTTCATAAAGCCTGTGCTGAGACATAATTGCTGAAGTGGTTCACCTATATTTTCCAGACATAATTGCTGAAGTGGTTCACCTATATTTTCCCTTAGTAATGCTATAGTTTCTCTTATACTTAAGTCTTTAATACATTTGGAGTTGGTTTTAGAGTATGGTGAGAGATGCATATCTAGTTTCATTCTTCTGCATATGGATATCCAGTTTTCCCAGCATCATATGTTGAAGAGGCAGTCTTTTCCCCAATGTGGATTTTTGTTGCCTTTATCCAATATTAGATGGCTACAACCCTGAGGGGTGATTTCTGGGTTCTCAATTCTACTCCACTGGTGTGAATGTCTATTTTTATACCAGTATCATGCCATTTGGGTTACAGTAACTGCAATATAATTTGAAGTCAGGTGGTGTTATGCCTCCAGCTTTTTTTTTTTTTTTTTTTTTTACTCAGGATTGCTTTGGCTATTTGGGGTCTTTTCTTGTTCCATATGAAGGATAAGATTGCTTTTTCCATTTTTGTGAAGAATGTCCTTGGTATTTTGATGAGGATTACATGGAATCTGTAGATCACTTTTTGTAGTATAGACATTTTCACAATGTTAATTCTTCCAATTCAAGACCATGGAATATCTTTCCATCTTTTTGTGTCTTCTTTAATTTCTTTCAAAAGTGGTTTGTAGTTCTCATTGTAGAGATCTTTCACCTCCTTGGTTAAATTGATCTGGGTATTTTATTTTTTGTGTGACAATTGTAAATGGGCTTACTTTATTTCTCTTTCTGTTAGTTCATTGAGTATATAAATGCAACTGATTTGGGGACATTTATATTGTATCCTGAAATGTTACTGAAGTTATTAACCAGCTCTAGGAATTTTTTGATAAAGTCTTTAGGTTTTTCTATATATAGTATCATGTCATCTGCAAATAGAGAAAGTTTGTCTTCATCTTTTCCATTCTGGTTCCCTTTATTTCTTTCTCTTGCCTGATTGCTCTGGCTAGTACCGCTAGTACTATATCAAGTAGAAGTGGTGACATTGGGTATCCTTATCTTGCTCCTGCCCTTAAGGGAAAGGCTTTCAATTTATCCCCATTCAGAATGATACTAGTGGTGGGTTTGTCATAAATGGCTTTTATTATGTTGAGATATTTTCCTTCTAGACCTAATTTGTTGAGTCTTTATCATGAAGGGATGCTGAATTTTGTCTAATGTTTTTTCAGCATCTGTTGAGATGATCATATGGTCTTTGTCTTTGAGTTTGTTGATGTGATGTATCACATTTATTGACTTTCGTATGTTAAACCATCCTTGCATCCCTGGGATGAATCCCACTTTATCATAGCATATAATTTTTTTAATGTGTTGCTGTATTCTGATTGCTAATATTTTGTTAAGGATTTTAGCATCTAGTTTCATCAAGGATATTGGCCTTTAATTTTCATTTTTGTGTTTGTCTTTATCTGGTTTCGGTATCAGAGTTATTCTGGCCTCATAGAATGCGTTTGGAAGAGTAGCATCTGTTTCAATTGTTTGGAATAGTTTGAGGAGAGATTGAGGAGTATTAACTCCTCTTTAGAAGTTTGATAAAATTCAGCTGTAAAACTATCTAGACCCAGACTTTTTTTGTTGGAAGATTGCTGATTACCACTTCAATCTTCTTGCTTGTTATTGGTCTGTTCAAGTTTTCTATCTCTTCTTGGTTCAGTCTTTGTAGTTTATATGTGTCAAGAAACTTATCCATATCTTCTAGATTTTCATATTTGCTGTCAAACATTTGTTTATAATAGTCTCTAATGATTCTTTGTATTTATGTGGTATCAGTTGTAATGTCCCCATTTTCATTTCTGATTTTTGTTATTTGGGTCTTCTCTCTTCTTTTTTTTTTTTTTTTTTTTTTTTTTTTTGTTAACCTAGCTAATGGTTAGTCTATTTTATTTATCTTCTCAAAAAACCAACTTTTTGTTTCATTGATCTTTTCTATTGTTTTTTGGTTCTCTATTTCTCTTACTTCTGCTCTGATCTTAATTATTTCTTTCCATCTACTACCTTTAGGTATGGATTGTTTTTGTGTTTCAAGTTCTTTGAGGCATAGTGTTAGGTCATTTATTTGAACTTTTTCCACTCTTTTGATATAAAAATTACTGCAATAAATTTGCCTCTTAGTATTGCTTTTGTAGTATCCCACAGGTTTTGGTATCATGTATCTTTATTTTTATTAGTTTCTAGAAATTTTTTGAATTCCTGTTTAATTTCTTCTTGCATCCGTATGTCATTCAGAAGTCTATTTTTTAGTTCCCATGTGTTTGTATAGCTTCCAGCATTTTGCTTATTATTTCCAATTTTAGTTCATTGTGGTCTGAAAAGATAGTTGGAATGATTTCAATTTTTAAAAATTTGCTAAGACTAGATTTGTGACCTAATATGTGGTCTACCCTGGAGAATGTACCGTGAGCTGATGAGAAGAAAGTGCATTCTTTAGCTTTTGGGTGAAATGTTTCTGTATATATCTGCCAAGTCCAGTTGTTCTAGGGTGTAGATTAAATTCTATGTCTCTTTGTTGACTTGTTGTCTGGAATACCTGTCCCATATGGAGAGAGGGGTGTTCAGATCACCTTGTATTAATGTATTAGGTCATATTTCTTTCTTTAGGTCTAAGAGTGTTAGCTTTATATATCTGGGTGCTCCGGTATTGGGTGCATACATGTCTAGGATTGTTATGTTTTCTGGCTGGATAGATCTCATTATCATTATATAGTGGCATTCTTTGTTTTTTTTTATTTTTTATTTTACTTTATTTTTGGTTTAAAGCCTATTTTGCCCAACATAAGAATAGCTACTCCTGTTCATTTTTGGTTTCCATA
>NW_007730336.1:52407-62244 GCF_000696425.1 Galeopterus variegatus | reverse complement strand
GCATGGTATATCTTTTTCCATCCCTTCACTTTTAGTCTATGTGTGTCTCTACAGGTGAAGTTGGTCTCTTGCAGACAGCAGATACTTGGGTCTAGCTTTTTAATCCACTCAGTCAGTCTGTGTCTTTTGAATGGGGAGTTGAGTACATTCACATTTAGAGTAGTTATTGACAAGTTTTGCTTAATTCCTGTCATTTAATTGCTTCTTGTTTAGATGGTTTAGTTATCTTTTGATCATTATTTCCCCTTTCTTTTCTCTTCTTCAATGTAAGTTGGGAATTCAAGGTGAAATGTTTTAGCTTCTTTCTCTTTCTTGCTGGCATTTTTGTTATAACTGTGGATTTTGCTCTTTCTTGTGTATTTGTGATAGTGGTCACCATTATTCACATTGCAGATGATGACTCCCTTGAGAATTTCTTGCAGGGCTGGTGGTGTGGTGGTGAACTCAAACAACTTTTGTTTGTCTGGGAAATATACTATTTCTCCCTTGTTTGTGAAGGAGAGCCTTCCTGGGTAAAGAATTCATGGCTGGCAATTTTTTTTCTTTTAGTATTTGGAATATACCATTCCACTTTCTTCTGGCCTGTAGGGATTTGGTTGAGAAGTCTGCTGTTAGTTTGATGGGGATTCTCCTATAAGTGAGTTGATGCTTGTAGAATTCTCTCTTTGTTGTTGAGCTTTGCAAATTTAACTACAATGTGTCTTGGGGAGGATCTTTTTAAGTTGAATCTGTTTGGGGACCTTTAATCTCCCTGGTTCTGAAGGTCTGTATCCTGCCCTACACCTGGGAAGTTTTCTGTAACTATTTCCTTGAGTAGGTTTTCAATACCTTTTCCTTTCTCCTCCCCTTCAGGCATACCCACTGTTCAGATGTTAGAGTGTTTGAAGTTGTCTGCTATCTCTCTTAAGTTTTCCTCATTATTTTTAATTCTTTTTTCCTTTTTTTGTCAGACTGAGTTATTTTGAAAAGACCATTTTCAAGCTCTGAAATTCTTTCTTCTGCTTGCTCTACCCTACTGCTCAAGCTCTTAGTTGTGTTTTTTATTTCATTGAGTGAATCTTTCATGTCTAGAAGTTCTGCTACATTCTTTTTTAAAGTATTTATCTCTTTGTAGATTTCCTCCTTCATATTCTGGATATGTTTTCCTGTTTCATTGTATTCTGTAATTGAGTCTTCCTTTATTTCTTCAAGTTTTCTTAAAATCATTGCTCAAAATTCTTTTTTACACATTTCAAGGATTCCATGATCTATGGAGTCTGACTCTGTAACATACTGTATTCTTTTGGTGGTGTCAGTACTTCTTGATTGTTTATACTTCTAGTATTTTTTTCCTGATGCTTGGTCATTGGTAGAGGGTTTGTTTCTTCTACTACTCTGAGGTTGGCTGTGGAGTGGCCCTGGTTGCTATTGTGGACGTGAAATATCTTTTCTTGACACTAGGTGTGATGGTGGTTCTGTTAAACTACCTTGGTTTCTGTTTCAGACTCTGTGAACATAGAATGAACCCCTAGCACTGTGCAGTTCTGCTGGGCACACCTTGGCAGGTTAGACCCTGCAGGCTGGAACACACCCTCCCTTTGTCCAAGGAGGGGGGAGGGGCCACATCCAGCCACACGGTTCCACTGTTTCCACTGCTGCTGCTGCTGCTCTGTTCACCTCAGGTGGTGTGGTTTGGGCATGACTTGCAAAATTTCTGCTGAAAAATCTGCTAAAAGCTTTGTGGGGGTTCCCTTGCATGTGAGGAACTTCTTTTCTCTTGCTAACTTAAAAATTCTCTTTTTGTCTTTGATTTTTGAAAGTTTAATTACAATATGTCTTAGTAAAGTCTTCTTTGGGTTAAAACTTATTGGAGATTTTTGAGCTTTATGTACACAGATGTTCATCTTTTCATCAAGATTTGGTAAATTCTCAGACATAATTTTTCATATAAGCTTTCTGCCCCTTTCTGTCTCTCATCTCCTCCTGGATATTCTATAATGCAAAAGTTAGCTCTTTTAATGGTGTCCCATAAATCCCTAGAATTTTTTTATTCCTTTTTTTTTTTCTTCTCCTACTGAATATTTTAAATGTCTTGTCTTTGAGTTCACAGATTCTTTTTTCTGCTTGATCAAGTCTGGTAGTAATGCTTTCTATTCCCTCTTTTATTTTATTCATTGTATTCTTTGACTCCAGAATGTCTGTCTGTATCTTTTTTGTGTGGTTTTTGTCTATTAAACTCCTCATTTTAATCATGTATCATTTTTCTCATTTTGTTGAGTTGTCTTTGTTCTCTTGTATCTCAGTGAGCTTACTTAAAACAATTATTATGAATTCTTTGTCAAGCAATTTTTAGATCACCTTTGTTTGGTGTTGGTTACTAGAAAACTATTGTGTTCCTTTGGTAGCATAAGTTTTCCTTTTTCTTGTTTCCTTTACATTGATATCTGCACCTTTAATGGAGCAGTTATCTCTTCCAAACTTTGCAAATTGGTTTCTGTAGGGAATGGATGTCTGTGAGGGAATCCTCTGGGTGGGGTACATTGATTTTTACTTCAGTAAGGGTGCAGCAGCATAGTCTCTATGCAGTCAATTCAGTTGAGATCAGTGTCAGTAAAGATTGAAGGAGTTCTTAACAGCCAAACCTTTGAGTTTCCACAGCAGCAGTGAGAGCTGTTTCGGTCCATTGACAAAGCCTTCCAGAGTCCTTTTGATCTCTTTTTCTACCATGTAGAAAGTCTTGGCTGAGGTGATCCCTCTTGTTGCCTAGTTCAGCTCTCAGTAGCATTGGTGCTGGTGTAGGTATTATGTGGTGCACTCATGGTAGTCACTGTCTGATGCATGGCACCATGGTGTGGCGATGGACTAGGGTCTGGAGTGCCTCTGTTCAGCATTAGTAATGATGTATGATGCTTGGCTGCTTTTGGAACATTTAGGGAGCCAGAATCAGGTGCATACATACATACTAAGCTACAGCAACTACAGTCCCTGGGGCACTCCCACTGTGGCACTGGCTTTGATGGACTAGGTATGGGCCCTCATTGGTTGATCATATAGCCAGGGTCCAGTGTGTAGGTATGTCCTGAGCAATTGTTGCTCCAAGACCTGGAATTCAGAAGATGTTGTTGCAGTGGCTCTAGCATCTGTGGTGCAGACACTCATGGAGCAACTATAGAGCCAATGTCTGGAGGATGAGCATATGTGGAACAACAGTAGTTTCAGGGTCCAGAGCAAAGGTCAGCCCACAGTGATGCAGTAGTTTCTGGTTTTTGAATCCTGAGCAAGTATAATGCAGACAGGGAGCTGGGGTCTGGAGCACAGTTGCACAAAGAGCAGCTATGGCTCTGGCGCCCAAGGTGAACATAGGGTTGGGAGGATGACAGCCCCTCTCTGTTGGGTCTGCAACAGTGATGGCTATCGGTTATTTCAGTGGCAAAAGCTCCTGGCATCTTTTGTGGAGCAGATTGATGGGATGAGCACCAAGAAACAGTAAGGGGAAATCCACTTTGAAAGCTGTGGGGAGTTTGCATCTGCCATGGGGGCTATTGAGGTCCTCAGTGGCAAAGGGTGATGAGGTCCTCTGTAGAATAGGCCACTGGGGACCAACATGGTGGCACCTACCAAGTTTTTGATACTGATAACCCCTACCTTTCTTCTTTGTTTCTAGCCATCTATATACATCTCAGGTATGTCAACATCCCCAGCAGTAGCAATTCTTTCCAACCAATACTCTTCGTGATTTGCTCCACTGTGTTCTTCTGGATTCTTAAATTCTTGATTGGATTCTTGAGCCTTCCCAGGGTTATTTTCATTTATTAATAGCTGGTAATTGTTTTTTTTTGTCGGGGGATAAAGACTGGTATCTACTACTCTGCCATCTTGCTAATATGCCTTTTTTTTTTTTTTTTTTTTTTTTCTCTGACTAGATTATTTCAAACCACCTACCATTAAGTCCCTAATTCTGTCTTCTGCCTGTTGAAGTTTGTTCTTGATCCCCTCTAGTGAATTTTTAAATTCTGTTATTGCATTCTTCAGCTCCAAAATGTGTTTGGTTCTTTTTTATATGTTCTATGTTTTTAACTCAGTCCATTGCACTATGGATCCTCTGGAGAAGCAGCAAGCTGCCCAACTTTCTTTCATTCTCAGTGGCCCACAGGCATCCAGAGTATGGCAGATTCTGTCAGCACTCCAAGACAGGCAAGACAGAAACCAGTCTCTTGAACTGCCTCCTGAAAAGCCAGAAAACTGGACACACAATTGAACTCTTTCCCTCTGCAAGGAGGAGTGACTTGGGGGTCTCTTCTCACTTATTCCACACTGAGTCAGGGGGAGGGATTTTGAGTGCATGCTAATCCTAACCTTGTCTTTTTTTTCTCAGTATCCTCCAACCTGACACCTTTTCCTGTAGTGTTTAGATTCAGGCAAGACAAAAACTAGTCCCTTGGGCAGATTCTTGAAATTTCTGCCCATTTGATATATGTTTTAATCTTCTCTTCCTCTCATTGGGGAGAAGCCAGGAGCTGGGTTTTCTCCTGATCCCACCACACTGAGCCAGGGAGAGAGACTATGGAAACAGTGTCACAAATTTTCCTACTGGCTTTGTCATCAAAATTTTCCTACTGGCTTCCCACTTGCCTGGGGTACAGGAGCACATTAAATGGTTTTTGGATTTCTCACAAAGAAAATTGGTTCATGCATTTTTGTTGAATCAGTGTCTTACGGGAAGATAAAGGGCCTGGGGTTTCCTATTCTGCCATCTTGTTGATACCATTCCCCTGGTAGATTCTATTTTTATATCACCTTTTAGATGTGTTGATTTAATATGAATAATTAAAGACTCTTTGAAGGTCACTCAGGCTAAATGGTAGAGCAGAGACTAAACCCAGGCATCTGATTCTAAAGTTTTGAATCTTAAATCACTGTCAACACCATCACTGAATATTACAGAAAGCATCATAATTATAAAATTTGTTTTTTAAAAAATAATTATTTAAATCAGATCAAGGATGGAAAGGAGGAGCCAATATCAGAAATTTATTTAACCCAGTTTCGTGGCTTAGTACCCTCTTTTGTGTTATCTCTCATGACTTATCTATTACTAAAATTACTGGCCCATTTTTTTTAACCATCTACCTTGGAAGTACACCATCAAGAAAAGTAATGATTTCAATGTCATTTACAGATATAAGGCCAAAGATTATTTTAGATTATATCATTCAAATATTCTTACTAAAGTTTCTTGCTTTGAAGATTATGGCTAAAAATACAAACAAAACTATATCTGCCATTTGTTATTGCTGAGAAGGGATAGAACTGTGCTCTGTGAAGAGTGTGTTCATGACTGACAGGAAGCTCTATTGTTTGTATGCTACAATTCAAATTCATTTTTTAAAAGACTGCCTGATGAGCCATTAAAAACAGAAAAATCTGAAAAATATGCTATTTTCTAGGACAGAACAGTAGATTCTGAGTGGTTCTCCGATATAATCTCTTTGTTTCATTTTGCTTAGTTCAGGTCAGTGAATCTGTTTTGGTTCCATACTTTGTCTATAGAGTGAAATAAGGACAAATTATCCTATTTTAATTACTTTCAAGAATTTAAAGGTATTTAAACATAGCAGTTTCCACATTGTCAGAATCATGCTGCAGAATCAGAAAACTTTGATATGTCAGAATGTACAGAATGTACAGAATACTCTTCTGACATGTATAATATTGGTATTCATTTAAAATAAATAAATCTTGAATGTTAAATATTATTTTAAAAAATATTTTATAAGTGGACTTAATTAAATATGTTTTTCCCAAATAAATAAAAATGCATAGAAAACCAAGGTACTTTGCTTAAAAGCAACAAATTCTCACGCATTCATGTAAGATTTTTCTCAAATTTATTTGGCATTTTGAGTACAATACAAAAGAGTGGAAAATATTTCCTATAAAGTAAAAATTTTAATGTCTGATAACAATTAAGAATGTACTCACTCATTAATCCCCACCATCTAATCCATACACATTGCCCTGCTGCTCCATACATTTCAAATTTCCTCTTTTTACAGTTCTGCTACTTAATAGGTCACTTCATTTCTCCTTCATGTTATAACTGCTTTTAAAATCCAGAATGGTAGCTATCACACTAGAAGGCCTTGTTAACAGTTCAGATTTCTGAAACCACCAAAACAGATTCTGTGTCTTAGGCTTAGAGGAGAACCCAGGAATCAATTTTTATTAATTCAGTATATACCTATAGAACATCTGCTATGTGCCAGCCACTATCCTAGGCTTTTGGTGACATAACAGTGAAAAAAAACAAAGAAAGGGCCGGCCCGGTGGCGCACTGCTAGAGTGCACCGCTTGGGAGTGCGGCGGCGCTCCCGCCGAGGATTCGGATCCCACATGCAGACCGGTTCCCGCTCACTGGCTGAGTGAGGTGTGGGAGCAACACCGGGGGTTGCAATCCCGTTGCCGGTCCCGGTCCGGTACGGGCGCGACACTGAGGGTTGCCTTCATCTTGGACTTCTAGAATAAGGAACTGTGAGAAAATTAATTTCTGTTGTTTTTAGCCATCCAGCTTGTGATACTTTGTTAAAACAAATCAAAAATTGGTTGGGATTGGATTGTTCTCTCAACGTATGAATTTTCACTTGCTCTAATAAATATTTGCCCATTAGGTGCTTACCCTACATGAAGCCTGAAGTATATCCTAAGCATCTTATTAGAACAGTTGTTTGTAAATTCAAATTTTCTTTGTGTGCTTTCTCTTCAAATATTTTTATAATAATGTGTTATATAGCATCATTCCCATTCCGGAAGGATCTCCATAAAAACAGTTTTTGATTCTTTTTATCCCAACTATTATCTTCCTGTCTTTAAATATGTTCCCTACACTTGATCAAGCATTTCCTTACATGACTTCTAAAAAACTCAAATGATTCAATTATAAAAATTATGAGCATGCATTTTACACAAGAGCATTAAACATATGTATGACATTACCAATGCAATTTATATGTTATTAAAATAAAGTTACTGAGGCTGATAATTTAAGAGATGAAGAATTTATATTAACACCACATAATTCAAACCATTACTCTAACATCCAGAATTTACACTAAATTCTAATTAACATCCTGTGATTCTGCTACAAAACCATTACCTTATAAAATTTGAATATCAATTTCATCTTGCTAACAGTTCATGTAATAAATTCTCAGAAGCAGGATGTGTAAATTCAGGTTGATACGTCCTCCATTTTTCTACAAATATATTAACACAAAATCAACATATAGCAAAGTCTTACTTAGCTAACAGATAATTTTCATGTTGCAAATGCTCATTTAAAAGGTATGAATATAGCCCTTGCATTTAAAACTTAATGTTGACAATTGTGTCCCATATTTAATAATTATCAAATTAAGATGAATGCAAATTATTATTAAACACAACAAAAGGAACCCAAATTCTGATATTCTTTAAGAACTATATGTCAAGAAGTACTACTTTCAGTATATAAATTCTATGATCTCTTTTTCTGTTGCAGGACTTTAGACCTAATTATTTTCCTAGAGACTAATGCTATTTCATATCAGTATTTTCTAAAAAAAATTATCTAGTTAGTCAATGAGTTTAATTCAACCATCTAGTTTTACCAAAGGATGAGAAAATTAACTTCAATTATAAACTAAGCATGTTATAATAATAACAAAATCTTTACATGAAGTGAGTATTTGATAAATTAAGACAGCAATTAGTATTCAAATAAGATACCTGTATATCTCTTCTACTAAAAAGAATTTTATGAGCATTAGTAATTAATTTTTTAAAAGTAATTAATTTTAAAGATTCATTATTCAATGAAGAGCAGCTCTTGAGCAGCCCAAACTAATGACCAGTTAAAATTACTCCTCTAGTTGTTGATTCAGCAAAGAGGTGTAACTGCAAACTGAATTTGCCACTTCCTGTTATCAAGTTCTTCCTAAATAATTTTCTTTATACACTGTTCCCTATATATAATTAACACAAGGAACACTACTCTAAAAAGATGTCAACACACTCTATATTATAATCCTGCAAAAGATATGGCAAGAGGTTAGATAGGAACACTTTGCATTAATGACATGAGTTATTGGTAGAGAGAGAATCTCCTCTCCAGGGTACACTTTAAGACAGTGCTACTTTTTCACTTAAATGGAGAGTGAAAGTCTTAAAGATTCTATATGACCTTGGAAGACTCTTTCAACACTATATTCTTCCAAAAATTTTTGCCTACAGTCTCACATAAAAGACTGGGAATGCTGTATCATTTAGTAACTCACTGGAAGTAAAATTGAGCATTTAAACTTATAGGAAGCATGCCAATTTTCAAAAAAAAATTTAAAAAAAAATGTGAGTAATCAGTTTATCTACTTACCAAAATAACTCTTTCCAAGAACTTGCAGATTCTCTTGACCTTGACCATTGACCAGGTCTTTCAGCTAGGAAGTCAAAAAGAATTTCTTTTATTACCAGAGGAACCAAACTGGCATTTGCCAAAACTCTTTGGAGTGGGTAGACAGAATTATTTTTTTCCTTCATTCTCACCTTATTCCATTGTTCTTGCTGTGCTAACTAGTAAATATGCAGTATTAGAATGTTAAAAGATTGAGCTATTTGTTTAATAAATGGTAAAATAAACCCTTCATTTTTAGGATTGAGTTGGATTACTTCCATGAAAGAAGCTCAATAAACTTTAAGCTATCAAATCATCATGCCCAGTTTCCAGAATCTGATGTTTTCTACTCTCTTTGGCCCAAAATGATTTAAAATCAAAATGATTTAAAAGCATAGCATATGGACATGTCCCCCAAAATGTTTCACAATTTTCTGTGGCAATTTAGCCAATCTTCAACTGACAAGTATATCGACTATTCTAAATTTAGATTTTCTTGTATTTACTCCCTTAACTGAGAAATTTTGCTTGTAGAGTCAATTAATCCCTGCACAAACAAATTATATTAAAAGCTGAGTACAGAAATGTCCTATGGAAGTAGACAGAAATTTGAAATTCCATAGAGTCTACTTGTAACACATTTTGGAAACCATTCACTGAGCTTTCCATGCTTTACTGAACCATATTATCATTTGAAATTTGGTAGAACGAAGGTTTAGAATTTGGGTTAAATAGGTGATATTTTAATTTTATTTTAAGCCAGTAGGATATGATTATATAAAGTTCAACTAAAAAAGTTGAATTCATAGAAGCAGAGAGTAAAATGGTGGTTACCAGTGATTGGGGCGAAGGGATGGGGTGTGGAGAGATCTTGGTCAAATTTCACTTAGATAGGAGGAATAGGTGCAAGAGATCTACTTACAACATGATGACCATAGGTAAAAATAATGTATTGTATTCTTGAAAATCACTAATAGATAGATTTTAAGTTCTCCCACCACGAAAAATGATAACTATGTTAGATGATGCATATGTTAGTTAGCTTAATTTAGCCATTCCTCAGTGTTTATATATTTCAAAACATCATGTTGTACATGAAAAATATGTAAAATTTTTGTCAAAATTAATCAATTAATTTTAAAAACAAAATAAGCTTCTATTGTATTAAAAAATAAATAAAAATTATAAGCTTTTGGCCAGATTACTACCTACAGCTTGTATCTATATTGAATTTGATTAATAAATATATTCTGCTCACTCAATATAACTTTAAAAAATCTTTACCCATTAAATGTCATATCTGATACTTCAGAGAATGTTCTCTTTGCACTGAATAATTATAAAATAAACAAAATGGAAAAAGCCTGAATGAGTGTCCCAAGGAAAGCACATTAATAAGAGAGCAAAGAAGAAAATTGGCTGAAAAAAAAAAA
>NW_007730336.1:49266-51719 GCF_000696425.1 Galeopterus variegatus | reverse complement strand
GTCATACTAGAAATATAACATGGAGGGTTGAAAGCAGGCATGGGTCACTAGATTTAGATAAGTGTACATCTCCATTGATCCAAAATCAATACCAAAATAAAGATAGGATCCTTTTATTCCTAGTTCTGACAAATCTCTTTTCTTTGTCTAAGGATAATGAAACAATATAACAAATGTAATACACTTGAACAAACATACAGAAAAAGATTTTGGAAAATTAGATCCACTAAAAGAGTTTTGCAAGAAGAGAAGATCTGTGAGTCTTTTAAAGAATTCTCGAAATACCAGGGAGATGATGACTTTAACACAAACACCAGACAAACATTCCCTGATGAGTACGTAAAAATAAAGCTGACTGACACATAAACACGGTTATTTAAAAAGATGCCTCGAACACAACATTCTTTCTAGCCAAAAACTATGGAAAGCTTCATCTGTTCTGCATTTGTTTTCATCTCTGGCACCATAATCTGTACTGTTGACTCTAACTTTTGGTTGTGTATGTCTTAAAGTCTCCTTTGTTGGCTTTTTATCTTAGATTTTCTGTACAATTTTAGCTCTACTTTCTTCATTTTTTACCTCACTGGTAGCTTTGGCTGAGAACTTTCCAATTCAGTTCTCAGGCCTAAGATTTTTCAGCTTCAGTGGGTCGGGTCTGCAGGCCTCAACAAAGGGAAGAAACAGATTAGAGATTTAAAAACAACACATTTGAGAGAAGGCAACATGAGAGACACATGCATTTGGAAATAAAATTCAGCAAGGGATTTCATATTTAACTACTCATCTGCCAATACAGTAGCCATATATCTTATCATCCAAACCAGGACACCTTTGAAAATAAAAGGAAGCACTGATTACACAAGATGTATAAACTGAAACTTCCAGGAAAAACTGGGAACATATGGTAGTCACTACGAT
Source organism: Galeopterus variegatus (assembly GCF_000696425.1). Taxonomy (NCBI): domain Eukaryota; kingdom Metazoa; phylum Chordata; class Mammalia; order Dermoptera; family Cynocephalidae; genus Galeopterus; species Galeopterus variegatus. The sequence goes on along the minus strand of NW_007730336.1, from coordinate 50,801 downwards.
GGTTAATTGTATGCTTCAACTTATCCAGGCTAAGGGATGCCTAGATAGCTGGTAAAACATTATTTATGGGTGTATTTGTGGGGGTGTTTCCAGAAGAGATTGGCATTTGAATCAGTGGACTGAGTAAAGAAGATTGCCCTCACCAATGTGAGGCAGGCATCATCCAATCCCTGAGGCCCAAATAGAAAAAAAAAAAGTTGGGGTAAGGGTGAATTTGCACTCTCTCTGTTTGAGCTGAAACATTCATCTTCTGCACTCAGGCATCAGCGTTCCCAGTTCTTGAGACTTCAGACTCAGACCAGGGCTTGCACCATTGGTTCCCCTGGTTCTCAAGCCTTCAGACTCAGATTGAATTACACATGGGCTTTCCTGGTTCTCCAGCTTGCAGAAGGCAAATCTATCTATCTATCTGGCCTCTATCTATCTAATTATTTGTCTATTCTATTCTATTTGTTCTGTTTCTCTGGAGAATCCTGACTAATACAGTCACCCTAGCTATAAATGAATCAAAGACCACATCAATGATTCCAGAAACAGAAACTTAGGTGGTGGAAGGAAGCTTCAGAGAGTAACCCACTGCCATTATGGAGGAAGCCAACATGGCTTTACATATAGTTAGATATCATATTTGGCATTAAAACTTCCTTGATGGTTTGATCTTCAAACCCTTGCAAGGGGGAAATGCACCATTTTCCAAAGGTTAGGGTGTAAGCCAAGAGAAATGTAACAGATCCCAAGAATGTAATCAGAGTTATTTCAGACACAGAGATCTTTGACACATCAATTCAACCATAGATTCTACATTATAGAAACACATTTTTATAACAGGATAAACATAACTTAAATCAATCCATTGTATTTTTTTATGGTAAAGCCTAAATGGAAATTTGATTTCAGAAGTTGTGACAGGAATTTTTGAAAAAGAAAATACCATTGTGATATTTAAAATTTCTTTCACTAGTTTTAAATTACCGATGAGCTATGTTTATTGGCAAGACAGACAAATCATAATGTTTCCTGTAAGCCAGGTATGTAAGTAATATAGAAAAATAGAGATGTCAGTGATAATTCCTAAATTATTACAATAATGAGAGGATTTGGGTTCTCGTGTTTGAAGAATACTGTCATTGCTGCCGATTTTTTTATCAGTAGACAGTTTTGAATTTTCTCTTGAAATTCAGCTAAACCTATAAACTAGATTCTAGCACTCCTTAGAGAAGGGCATTTCAAATATTTTCAAAATGGTTTTGTTTTTAAACTTTACCCCTCAAACAAATCTCACAGTGAAACAATTTTTATCAGGACAACCACATGATTTCATTGCATTATTAAGGATCCATAGGAGGTGGAGCTTCCTCTTATCCCTTGTTTCCATGAATGCAATTTTGTGTCTTATCTAAATTAGGAAAATGTTCCTTCCACTCGACAGCCAACTCTACCTCCTACATTAATAATTTTCTCTCTCCTTTATCTTTTTTTAAAGACTTTTTAAATAGCACTCTTAGGTTTACAGCAAAATTGAGAGGAAGGTACAG
>NW_007730336.1:46707-48152 GCF_000696425.1 Galeopterus variegatus | reverse complement strand
ATCATATGATAAGAGTAAGTTTAATTCTGTAAGAAACCATCAAGCTCTCTTTTAAAATGGCTGTACCATTTTGCAGCAATTAATGTGAGTTCCTATTGCTCCACATCCTTACCAGTATTCGGGGTGTCAATATTTTGGATTTGTCATTCTAATATATGTGTAGTGGGGTACCTCTTTGTTGTCTTAATTTGCATTTCCCTGATGACATATGATGTGGAACACTTTTTCATGTGCTTATTTTCCATCTGTATATCTTCTTCAGTGAGGTGTCTATTAAGGTTTTTGGCCCATTTTTGAATCGAGTTGTTTGCTTTCTTATAGTTGAGTTTTAAGAGTTATTTGTATATTTTGGATGACAGTCCTTATTGGATATAACTTTTTCAAATATTTTCTCCCATTCTGTCGCTTGTCTTTTAATACTCTTGACAGTATTTTTCACAGAACAGATTTATTTAATTTTAACAAAGTGCAGCATATTAATTCTATCTTTTACAGATTGTGACATTGGCATCCTATCGAAAAGTCATTGCCAAATCCAAAGTCATCTAGATTTTCCCCTATATTACCTTCTAGGACTTTTATGGTTTGGCATTTTACACTTAAGTTTTTGATCCATTTTGAGTTAATTTTTNTGACAGCCAACTCTACCTCCTACATTAATAATTTTCTCTCTCCTTTATCTTTTTTAAAGACTTTTTAAATAGCACTCTTAGGTTTACAGCAAAATTGAGAGGAAGGTACAGAGATTTTCCATAGACCCCTCTATCCCCCACACGTGCATGGTGTTCCCCATTAACAACATCCCCCACCAAAGTGGTCTATTTGTTACAATTGATGAACCTGCACTGCTATGTCATTATCATCCAAAGCCCATAGTTTCTATTAGGATTCACTCTTGGTGTTGCACATACCTTGGGTTTAGACAAATGTATAACACCAAGTGTTCACCATTGTAGTACTGTATAGAGTAGTTCCACTGCCCTAAAAATTTCTTGTGCTCTGCCTATTTATTCTTTTCTACCCTCTAATCCTAAAAACCACTGATCTTTTTTACTGTATATATAATCTCAACTTTTCCAAAATGTCATATAGTTGGAATCATACATTACCTAGCCATTTCAAATTGGCTTCTTTTACATACTAATAGGCATTTAAGTTTCCTCCATGTCTCTTCATGGCCTGATAGCTCATTTCTTTTGATTACTGAACAATATTCCATTGTTTGCATGTACCACAGTTTATCCACTCACCAACTGAAGGTCTTCTTGGCTACTTCCAAGTTATGACAATTATGAACAAAGGTGCTATAATCATTCATGTGCAGGCTTCAGTGTGAACATGTTTTCAGCTCTTTGGGGTAAATACCAAGGAGCATGATTGCTGGATCATATGATAAGAGTAAGTTTAATTCTGTAAGAAACCATCAAGCTCTCTTTTAAAATGGC
>NW_007730336.1:42583-45311 GCF_000696425.1 Galeopterus variegatus | reverse complement strand
ACTGAGGGTTGCGATCCATTGCCGGTCACGAAAAAAGACAAAAAGGAAAAAAAAAAGAAAAGTCTTAAAACACAAACATCCTGTTTTCATTCTCAATAGGGATTGAAATGTCCTAAGACAGGCACTTGCTCAAATATGGATTCTACTGAGTTTCAGACCTATGAATATGCTCGATTATTATATTTATATTTGGGATGAAATATTTCAGTGCTTCTTTAGGCAATTTGAGATACTCCCGGGTGCCATGTCACCAGTGCAGGAATTTGCTGCCCCATGTCGCCATGATTGCTGTGGATGCCAATGATGAAGAATCTTTTGTGGTGTCAAGGAAAAGACAGTTATCTACAATAATACAAACCTTGAAAAAATTTAGGAGGAAAATGCAGCCAGACCAATTCATTCATGATCACAGCCAAACTTTCCCTTGTGTTGGATACTGCAGTTAATTTTGGGTTTAAATACCAGTGAGGAGAACAAACCAGTTGCAGTCCATTGATTTTGAAAATCCAGCTAAACCTCATGGAATTTCAATCATAAACAGGCAAATTGTGCTATAATTTGGTGTTTTGATAAATAGTACATAAATTAGTAAAATTATTTACTATCTGTAGTAAGTAAAACAAACCTTTATATAATGATATTGACCCAAAAATTCCAAGAAGTGGTGCCTTATACTAAACAAAGTTTAGTCAATTGCCTTGGCCAATAGAACTGAGAAGCTAAAATGAGCATAACAAAAAAATTGATGGTAGTGGGGAGAGGTATATAATATTGCATGCTGGTGATGTTGTACACAAAACTATTTTCCTTAAGAGATGTTTAATCAAACAATCTTCCAAACATATTCTCTCTCTCTCTCTCTCTCTCTCTCTCTCTCTCTCTCTCTCTCTCTCTCTCTCATACAAGGTGTTATTACTTTTCAATCAGAAGCTACAGCAAATGATCACAACTAGTCCAACATCTCTCACAATGTCAATGTCAAGTCTATTGTGAGAATGGATTAATAACAAGCTGAAGAAAGATGTCAAAAGAAATCACTGCTAACTTAAGAATTACTTTCTGGATTTCACATTTGACAACTAATGGGTAGCTTTGACAGGTGTTTCTAACCTTAGCTGTAGATAGCGAAATTGTAAGAGTAAGTAAATTGTATTTGCATTATTTTAGTACTTCTCAAAGGAATACACCATAGCCTAATATAAATTTTAATCAAAATGAAATTATCTAATATGCTTCTTGATAATATATTTCTCTTTCTAAAGATCTCAATTTCATGAGACAATGCAAAGATCTCAGATGTATGATAAAATGACATTTGAGGAATTGCTGATATATTTCAGGAAATAAACTAAAGGAGGAAAATGTCAAAGATATATCAGAATAAAGAAAAATATATCAACATTAAATGTAAGTGAAACAAAAGAAATAAAAAAGTTGATCAGAGTGTTCAATAAGAAAATATGGAAGCAATATAAAATTTAATCAGGCTTTTTCCACCAATGGGTAAGGACACATCTATAAATTTTATTATTTTCAATGATAATTCAGCATATAATATCTCTATAACTATCTCATTTGTTGGTATTACATAGACTTAATGTATATCCTATGAATAGATTAATACCAAGGAGACAGAGAAATTAGAGACAAAAAAGATAATAAAACTAAATTAAAGTCTAGTAAAGTGCACTGTGTTAAAAATATGTTTTACTTCACTGAATAAAATATTAGAACTTAGGCAGATAATAGAGTTAAGATGTCTGTGTGCTACCCACCCCCCCAAATACAGTGGAAAATGGAATTTCTAAGTAAAACTATAAGTTGGCAAGCATTCAAAATTAGTAAAAAACTTCTTAAATGAAATGTGAAAAACTATTTCTAGTAAAGGCAGACTAAGTCATTCAAATTAACTCTACCAGTGAAAACAACAACCAAAAAATATAAAGAAAATATTTTTATTTTAAAAATCACATCAAAAGCATTGAAGAGCAGAAAAATCAGGTAAACAATGTGAAGTAATTGAAAAGCTTTTTATGGCTTATTAGAAAAACTAAAAAGTTCAGTAAACTATTAAAATTATTTTGAGCATACAGCAAGATTACTAGATACAAAATAAATACTAAAATCAATTATATTTCTATTTAACAGTAACAAATAAAAAATATTTTTAAAGGCAATCTTTAAGTTGATCAAAAATTTAAAGTACAGGTTCCCGTCATCTTCCAGAGGTTGCTGCCACCTCCACGGTGCTGATGAGATTCTGTGGTTGGAGTCTGTACCTTTAAAGCTGTGCAACCAGAGTGCTATTTGCATTTCCAAGAGCAACAAAAAATGAGTAAGTCTTTGCCCTGCTGAGTGCATGCCGATCAGAGAGGAGCCAAGATCTGCAGGGACCACGCACCTTGTGGTGCCAGCACATGACCCAGCAGGTAGGTCTCGCTGCCACCACCCGAGTCCATCCACATCCCTGCCAAGTGTGTGCCAATCAGAGGCACCCAGATGGAGAAGCCCAAGATCTGCAGAGACCATGAGCCCTGTGGTGCCAGCCCGCAACCCAGCAGGTAGGCCTTCCCACCATCACCCGACTCCATTCCCAGCCTGGCCAAGTGCATGCTGACCAGAGAGGCACCGCCCCTGAGAGGCCCAAGATCTGATGAGACCATGCACTTGAGACACTAGTGGGCAACCGAGCAGACACTGAGGCAGCCATAAAAAATTGGCAGCCCCA
>NW_007730336.1:40816-42055 GCF_000696425.1 Galeopterus variegatus | reverse complement strand
GAGACCATGAGCCCTGTGGTGCCAGCCCGCAACCCAGCAGGTAGGCCTTCCCACCATCACCCGACTCCATTCCCAGCCTGGCCAAGTGCATGCTGACCAGAGAGGCACCGCCCCTGAGAGGCCCAAGATCTGATGAGACCATGCACTTGAGACACTAGTGGGCAACCGAGCAGACACTGAGGCAGCCATAAAAAATTGGCAGCCCCAGCAGCATCCTAGCCAGACAATAGTGTCAAACCAGTGGACTGTGAAATCCAATGCCACAATGACTAAACATTAAAGGAAAGATACCAGAAATATGAAAAATCAAGAGGGCACACCACCAAAGAGTAATAAGTCTCAAGATCTAGATCCAATAGAACAACAAGCCCTTGAAATGTCTGGCAAGGAATTTCGAGTGATAATTCTAAGGTAACTAAATGAGATACAAGAAAACTCAGCTAGAAAACATGATGAAAAGAGGAAAGGTATACAAGACCTGAAAGAAGAAATGTACAAGGAAATCAATGCCCTGAAAAAGAATGTAGCAGAGTTTGCTGAGCTGAAGAATTCATTCAACCAAAAAAAAAATAAAAAACCACAACAGAGAGATTAACCAACAGGCTTACAGAAGCAGAAGAGAGAACTTCTGACCTTGAATATGGGCTGTTTGAAATAACACAGGCAGACAAAAAAAAAAAGAATTAAAAACATTTAAGAAAATCTAAGAGAGATATCAGACAACCTTAAGTGTGCAAATATCTGAGTCATGGGTATTCCAGAAGGTGGGGGGGGGGAGGAGATTGCATTGAAAACATATTCAACAAAATAGTGGCAGAAAACTTCCCAGGTATAGGAAAAAACACAGATCTTCAGATTCAGAAACCTCAAAGATCCCCAAATGTATTCAACCCAAAACGTCTTCTCCAAGATATGTTATAGTAAAATTTGCAAAACTCAAAGACAAACAGAGAATCTTAAAAACTGCAAGAGAGAAGCATCAAATCACCTATAAGGGAGCCCCAATCAAACTAACATCAGACTTTTCATCACAAACACTAAAGCCAGAAAGGAATGGGATGATATATTCAAAATACTAAAGGACGGAGGTTGCCAGCCAAGAATACTCTAACCTGCAAGGCTATCATTCCAAAATGAAAGGCAAATAGTATATTTCTCAGACAAAGAAAAACTGTGAAAATTCACTACCACATGACCACACTTACAAGAAATTCTCAAGAGAGTACTGGGTTTGGTACC
>NW_007730336.1:39997-40385 GCF_000696425.1 Galeopterus variegatus | reverse complement strand
CAGAAATGAAAAATGAGCTGGAGTAGCTATTCTTATATCTGATAAAATAGACTTTAACCTAAAAACCATAAAAAGACATAAAGAGGACCACTACATAATGTTAAAAGGACTGATCCATCAAGAAGACTTAACAATCATAAACATATATGCACCCAATGTTGGAGCAGCCAGATTTGTAAAACAAACTCTATTAGAACTAAAGAAGGAAATAGACACTAATACCATAATAGCAGGGGAGATGAACACTCCACTATCAATATTGGACAGAAAATCTAGGCAAAGAATCAGCAGAGAAACACAAGATCTAACCAATACTCTAGACCAATCGGACTTGGCAGATATCTACAGAACATTCCATGCAACAACCTCAGAATATTCATTCTTCTCA
>NW_007730336.1:38484-39370 GCF_000696425.1 Galeopterus variegatus | reverse complement strand
ACAAATCAAGTCTCAACAAATTCAAACAAATTGGAATTATCCCATGTATTTTTTCAGACCAGAATGGATTAAAATTAGAAATCAATAACAGGCAAAATTCTGGAAACTATACAAACACATAGAAATTAAACAGCATTCTACTAAATGACATATGGGTACAAGAAGAAATCAAACAGGAAATCAAAAAAATTATTGAAACTAATGAAAACAATGATACATCATACCAAAACCAGTGGGATACTGCAAAAGATGTACTAAGGGGGAAATTTATCACATTAAATGCTTACTTCAGAAGAATGGAAAGATGGCAAGTGAACAACTTAACACTTCACCTTAAGGAACTAGAATAACAAGAATAATCCAAACCCAAAATTAGCAGATGGAAAGAAATCATTAAGATCAGAGCAGAACTTAGTGAAATTGAAACCCAAAAAACAATGCAGAAGATCAATGAATCAAAAAACAATTTTTTTAAAAAGATAAACAAAATTGACAAACCATAGGCATGGCTAACAAAAAAAAGAAGAGAGAAGATACAGATAACAAAAATTAGAAATGAAAAAGGCGATATTACAACTGATACATCTGAAATACAAGGAATCATTCAAGAATACTATAAACAACCATATGCCAACAAGTTTGAAAATTTAGAGAAAATGGATAAATTTCTGGACACACACAAGCTACCAAAACTGAGCCAAGAAGATGTAGAAAATCTGTACAGACCAATAACAATAAAAGAGATTGAAGCTGTTATCAGAAGGCTCCCAACAAAGAAAAGCCCAAGACCAGATGGATTCACAGCAGAATTTTACGAAACATTCAAAGAGGAAATGACACCGATTCTTTGCAAACTATTCCAAAAGATTGAAACAGACGCAAAGCT
>NW_007730336.1:36190-38360 GCF_000696425.1 Galeopterus variegatus | reverse complement strand
GGACCAGATGGATTCACAGCAGAATTTTACCAAACATTCAAAGAGGAATTGACACCAATTCTCTACAAACTATTCCAAAAGATTGAAACAGCGGCAATTCTCCCAAACTCATTCTATGAAGCAAACAACACCCTGATACCAAAACCAGGTGAAGATACAACTAAAAAAGAAAACTACAGGCCGATATCCTTGATGAATATAGATGCAAAAATCCTCAATAAAATACTAACAAACAGAATACAGCAACACATAGTTAAAATTATACACCATGACCAAATGGGATTCATCCCAGGGATGCAAGATAGGTTCAACATATGCAAATCAATAAATGTGATACACCATATCAAAAAAATCAAACACAAGGACCATGTGATCATCTCTATAGATGCTGAAAAAGCATTTGATAAAATTCAACACTCATTCATGATAAAGACTCTATAAGTTAGGTATAGATGGAAAGTATCTCAACATAATTAAAGCCACAAATGATAAACCCACAGCCAATATCATCCTGAATGGGGAAAAGCTGAAAGCTATTCCTTTAAGAACAGGGACTAGACAAGGATGCCCACTCTCACCACTCCTATTCAACATAGTGTTGGAAATAGTAGCCAGAGCAATCAGAGAAGAGGAGGAAATAAAGGGCATCCAGATTGGAAAAGATGAATTCAGACTTTCCTCTTTGCAGATGACATGCTCCTATATATTGAACAGCCTAAAGCCTCTATAAAAAAGCTCTTGGAGTTGATAAATGATTTCAGCAAAGTTGTAGGGTACAAAATCAACACACAAAAATCGGTAGCATTTCTATTCTCCAATAGTGAACATGCAGAAAGAGAAATCAAGAAAGCTTGCCCATTTTAAATAGCCACCAAAAAAATAAAATACTTAGAAACAGAGTTAACCAAGGATATGAAAAATCTCTATAATGAGAACTACAAACCACTGCTGAGAGAAATTAAAGAGGACACAAGAAGATGGAAAGATATCCCATGCTCTTGGATTGGAAGAATCAACATTGTGAAAATGTCCATACTACCCAAAGTGATCTACAGATTCAATGCAATCCCCATCAGAATTCCAATGACACTTTTCTCAGAAATGGAAAACCTATCCACACATTTACATGGAATAACAAAAGACCACACATTCATTACCAGAGCAATTCTGAGCAAAAAAAAATAAAGCTGGAGGCATAACACTACCTGACTTTAAACTATACTACAAAGCTATAATAACCAAACAGCATGGTCCTGGCATAAAAACAGGCACACTGTTCAATGGAATAGAATAGAGAATCCGAAATCAACCCACACACTGAAAGACATCTGATCTTTCACAAAGGCACCAAGGCTATACACTGGGGAAGAGACTGCCTCTTCCACAAATGGTACTGGGGTAACTGGATATCCATATGCAGGAGAATGAAACTAGACCCATATCTCTCACCATATAACAAAATCAACTCAAAATGGATTAAAGAATTAAATATACATCGTGAAACAATAAAACTACTCAAAGTAAGCATAGAAGAAACACTTCAGGAAGCAGGACTGAGTACAGACTTCATGAATATAAGCCCAAAAGCATGGGCAACCAAAGGAAAAATAAATATGTGAGAATGTATCAAACTAAAAAGCTTCTGCACCGCAAAAGAAAGAATTAACACAGTTAAAAGACAGCCAACAGAGTGGGAGAAAATATTTGCAAAATATACATCTGACAAAAGATTAATATCCAGAATATACTAGGAACTGAACCAACTTTACAAGAAAAAAACAAGTAACCCAATTAAAAATTGGCAAATGAGCTAAATAGGAATTTCTCAAAGGAAGATATACGAATGACCAAAAGACTCATGACAAAATCCTCAACATCACTCAGCATTCAGGTAATGCAAATCAAAACTGCACTGAGATACCATCTCACCCCAGTTAGCATCGCTAATATCCAAAAGACTGTGAATGATAAATGCTGGCATGGTTGCGGAGAAAAAGGAACTCTCATATATTGTTGGTTGGACTGCAAAATGGTGCATCCTCTATGGAAAATGGTATGGAGGTTCCTCAAACAATTGCAGATAGATCTACCATATGACCCAGCTATTCGACTGCTGGGAATATACCCAGAAGAATAGAAATCATCAAGTCAAAGGTATACCTGTTCTCCT
>NW_007730336.1:28879-35255 GCF_000696425.1 Galeopterus variegatus | reverse complement strand
AATTTCGGAGTAGCAACCACGCGAGGAGGGAAGAAGACACAACAAATACAATTCCTTAAAGTTGATACAACAAGCGAATAGAAAGAAGTTTGTTGGAAGGGAGGTTTCGGTAATGGGCTACAATAATTAACCACATTGCATATTGACAAAATAAAATAAAACTAAAAATTAAATAAATAAAATATAAATACACAAACAAACAAATAAATAAAATAAAAATTTAAAGTACATACAAATAAACTTAACAAAATATGTGTAGCACTTCTACAGGAGAAATTACAAAACTCTATAGAGAAATATCAAACCTTAAATAAATATACATATACATTATGTTTATAACTTGAAAGATTTAATACTGTAGTGTCAGTTCCACCCAAATTAATGTATAGAGTCAAAGCAACCTCAATCGAAATTCTGACAAGTCTTTTCTGGCGGAGGGAGATGGTAGAGGTGGTAAGCTCGTTATAAAATTTTCATAAAAATATAAAGGGCCAAGAAATGCTAAAACCCTCTGAAGCAAAACAAGGTAGAGGCACTTGATCGAGAAAATATCAAGATTTATCATAAAGCCATGATCTTTAAGCAGAAACAAAAACATACAAAAGGAACCCAATAGAGAACCCCAAAACAGACCCAGCCATGTATGAATACAACCTAGGACAGTGGTGGCACGACAGAGCAGTGGTTAAGGGAAAGTCTCTTCAACAAAAGATAACAGATACGATCCATGTGAGTTCCAGATAGTATCTATTGTTTCTAAACTACACTTTCCAAGTTCTAAAATCCCTTGTTGATTGGCTTTCGGTGAGGTTCTTCCAGTGAGAAATATAGATGGAGACTAGACAGAGAGAAGGGAGTAGTTGAGATCTTCTTTTCTCTGCCACATCTGTGCAATGGCAGGGAACTGAAAGTGATTGCCAGTTGCTGCAGGTCTCAGCAAAATCAGCAGGAGGTGGGCTCCTGGTGTCTTGCTCAATTCCAATATCAGTGGAGCAGCAGAGTCTTCTATAACTCCATTGATTGTGGAATGTGGCTTCTTCTTAGGTAATAACTCCTTTTTTACTTTTTCTCCAGTAGAGACCCCTTCCTTCNGGAACTGAAAGTGATTGCCAGTTGCTGCAGGTCTCAGCAAAATCAGCAGGAGGTGGGCTCCTGGTGTCTTGCTCAATTCCAATATCAGTGGAGCAGCAGAGTCTTCTATAACTCCATTGATTGTGGAATGTGGCTTCTTCTTAGGTAATAACTCCTTTTTTACTTTTTCTCCAGTAGAGACCCCTTCCTTCTGCCTTTTGCTCTTTTACTCCTTCCAACGTGTTTCTAATAGATTGTTAGGGTACAGAGAACAATACTCTATGGTGCTTTGGCATGCTGAGCACTTTTAATTTAAAGAAATTGAAAAGCCTTCCCCTCTGCCTAACTTTCTAACCTTCTCTTGCTTCTCCCCACCAAGCACAGGGAGGGACTCTCTTTCTCTCTCTCTCTGGAATTATCTAGCTAGGAAATTTCTTTCCGAAAGAAATGCAATTGTTTTAAGACCCTTCCCTAGCAATCTCATCAAATAACCAGAGAAGAGACTAAAAGTTGTCACCACAGCCAGAGAGACTTTTCTGAGGGCAACTTTGAGAAATTACTTGGGAGACTTTATCTGCAAAATCAAAAACTTTTGTTCACAGGGAAGTTGTGCCCCTCACCTTCCTGCCACCTCTCCCAGAGTTCAGAGGCTTTTGTCCCAGGTCTTTATTCTTTGTGTTCATTCATTTCTTCTAAAAATCACTTACTGCCTCTTTAAAATTTCCTACAGCCTCCTGCTCACCTTTACCTTGTGAAGAAGGTAAATAAGCCTCATCCATCTGGCTTTTCTTCCCATTTCATATTTGCAGGGCTCACATGTCCATGTACATATAAATAAATTTGTAAGCCTTTTTCTCCTATTAACCTGTCTATTGTCAGTCATTTCAGTGAAACTTCAGAGAAAGAAAGAGAAGTTTCCTCTCTGTCCCTACAAGATTATACAAATAAATGGTCTATTGAAGAATCTGGAGTGGCTTATATTTTTCATCATGAACACAGACACAATATTTTGCAACTAAAAACAAAAATTAATTACAACTGGATTAATTTCCTAAATGCTAAAGGCAAACCTTCAAAGATTTTAAAAACAGGATAATATTTTTTTAAATATAAGATAAATATATGACTTCAAAGAAGGAATAGTTTTTCATACAAGACAGAAAAAGCATTAATCATAAGAGAAATATTGATAAATTCTACTTCAATTAAACCAAAACCTCTATTTATCAAAAGACACCAAAAAGGAGCTTAAAGACAGATTAGGAAATGGGATTTGCAGGTCTTAACTAAGAAAATAAACTAGCCTGAAGAATACATTAGAGATTTCTATGCTTCTATAAATCAATACAAAAATATAGAAACCCAATAGAGAAATGGGCAAATTACTTACATGGCATCTCACATTCACAAAAGGAAATCAAAGTGATAAGTGAACATCGGAAAAAACACTCTGGCAGCTTCTGATCTCTAAGCATTTCTCCTCTTCCTCCTTTCTCTCCTCCTCCACCTTCTCCTACCCATCTTCTCACTCCTTCTCTTTTGTTAAACAGGAAGGAATGTGGAAAACCTTCATTGCCGTTCAGTTGCTTTCCCCCGAGAAGTCAGCTGAGCTCTACCGAGAGCCCAGCTTCCTGCAGTTCCCGTTCCCTCTCCTCTAGGTCACCTTCCTTTTCCTTTTCTCTTCTAAACCTTTTAACTCTTCTGTAACAAATTCCCTATTTGAAATACTCAGAGAGGTTTCTGTTTTCTAAATTGTTTCCACAAGTTGAACTGCTTTAATATAAATTCTAATTATGTTGGGGACTAATATGAAGTTACATACATTTTTGCTAAAATTATAAGTAAAGAAAAATGATGTTCATTATTTCCAGAGAGGTTTCTGTTTTCTAAATTGTTTCCACAAGTTGAACTGCTTTAATATAAATTCTAATTATGTTGGGGACCAATATGAAGTTACATACATTTTTGCTAAAATTATAAGTAAAGAAAAATGATGTTCATTATTTCCTTTGATTCACGTGTTTAGGCAACAGACCATTACTGAGTAATTGTGACAGTGTTGGCTCCCTGACAGGTTTGATGTAATAAGTTTGTAAACAAAGAAAGATTTGAGCCAAAGAAGAGTGAGCGACAATGGAGCAAATGGCAATGACTTAAATTTGCCGAACCTATTTTTCCATCAATAACATACGAATAATTCGAAGACCTCACAGGGCTGTGGTGAGCATTTAGTTTATTACAACACACCATTCCAGAGGACTCTCACTTCTTCCCCTTCTTCATGCCTTTTCACTGTTCCATCTGTCTCAGACGTCAGTCCTTTCTTCGACCGTATTTCCTACATGCCAAACTTCGGTCCATTTTTTAAGGTTAAGCTGAGGAATTATCTACTGAGGTAAGATTTATCCAGCCTCTTTAGGCAGATTTTTGTGTTTTTTAGGTATCTCTAACATTCTTTTATTGCCTAGCTCTCTTGCTAAGCTTAAAGTTTGCATTTTCAATCTCTATCCATGTATCTATCTCCTCCACAGTCTAAACTATTTGAGGACAGGAACAATGTCTTATTCATCTCTATATTTCTTACCATGCCTTTCGTGGTGCCTGGAGGTTAGTAGTAAATATTACCTGAATAAATGAGTAAAGAGAATGTTAGCAGTATAAAAAGCAAATACATTCTTAATGAAATTATCAAGGAAAGACTAGGAAATGTTAGAGCTAACAACAAATTCAATGAGTTTGAGATCCTGGAAGTATTGAGAAGTAAACATGAAAAGCACAGCTAATATCATAGTGAAAATATAGATTCCAGAGGTTATTATCAGAGCAGATTGAGCTCTTTTCCATAGATTTCTCAAGTGTTATAAACATTGTCTTTGAAATAAGAAATTGTTTCAAGGGAATTTTGCATGCATTTTTACTTGGGAAATATTCTTCATTAGTATTAGCATGTAGAAAGATATTTCTCATCCACAGAAATCAGAAAATGTGACNTCTTCATTAGTATTAGCATGTAGAAAGATATTTCTCATCCACAGAAATCAGAAAATGTGACTTAAAGGAATGGCAAGTAGGTAAAAATATTGAGAGTGCTGAAAGCAATTATCATAAATAAATACTGGTCTTTGCTTTACTATTATTCCCCATTCAAAAACCATTTATCAAGTTTTTAAACAATTAGGTGAATATATTTTGCTTAGGAAGACTATTTTAAAACTATGCATTCTGGGGCTGGCCCGGTGGCGCACTGGAGAGTGTGCCACTTGGGAGTGTGGCAGCGCTCCCACCGAGGGTTCGGATCCCATGTGGAGACCGGTTCCCGCTCACTGGCTGAGCGCGGTGCGGGCGCAACACTGAGGGTTGCGATCCCGTTGCCGGTCAGTAAAAAAGACAGAAAGGAAAAAAGAAAAAAACAACTATGCATTCTTTTTTACTAAGTAGTAGATAGAAACTGTGTTCCTTAAAAAAATGTATCTTCTCGATGACCACCGTATCATTCTCTTTGGTTTGGAGATTTCCTTTATCTTTGCTTCTCCTGTCATTCTAGATGTTTTCTTTATGCCAAAATTTGAAAATTGATAAAATTGTATGGATATGTGTTGAAACACCATTTTGTCCTCCAATTCAAATACCCATAAGCAGTGGAAAAACTAAAAATTTTTCATAATTAAGCATATACTTGTATTGCCAGGGAGAGTTGGGAATAGAGAATAATGTGGGGAACAGCCAAAGCCTTATTTTTTATTTTGTTTTAGGTAAAGCACATGAATTAAAAAGGGAATTATCTAAAAGGCAGGGCAAAAAAAGCCCATGAGAGTGTAGTCAGGGGTACAAAGCTTTGGCTCTAGAGTTCAATAGACATTGGTTAATATCCTAAATCAATGCTCTTAATCACTATGTATCCTATAAAATTTCCTTAACTTCCTGAAGCCTCAATTTCTGCATCTGCAAATTGGCAATAATAATGCCCACCTAGTAAGTCTAGCTCAGGGATATAATTTATGTAAAACATTAGCACAGGGTTTGACACATAGTACCAGAGGATAATGCTGTTGTTGTTATTGTTATTACTGATCACAGAGAACCTCATTCCAGGTGCCATACTAGGTTCTGACTGATAAAATGGCTCTCGACCTGAGTCATCTGTCTCCCAACTCTGGAATCCAAACTTTATCTGTTAGGAAGTGTTCACCTGCAAGAAATGGAACTTCTGACTCAACTCAGGTTAAATAAGATAAAATATATTTCAGCACATGATACATTTAAAGGTAAGAGTTCCTTCAGGCTTGGTTAATTAAAATTAAAATGCTCAACTTTGCCGTCAAGAATTCAAGTTCTTTCTATCTCTCTGCTCTAACATCTATGGGATCAAATGCCTGGTTGTCTTTTATGGTCTCAGAAAGACTTCCCAAATCAACAGAGAAATGGTTCTTGCTCAAGTCCAGTAGGGAGAAAGTGATAGAGAGAGATTGATTGGTTGATTGATTCCAGGAACTCTGAACAATCCTCTTCCCTTGTATCATTCTCTGTTTCTCCTTCTTTCTTTTCTTCCTTTCCTCCCGTTCCTTTCTTTCTCTCTGTCTCTAATTCTTTCTTTAACAATTATGTATTGAGTATCTACCATAAGCTTGTCATTGTATCTACCACAAGTCCTAGGGATGCATCAGTGCAGAAAACTTCTGCACTCATGTAGCTTACATTTGGGTGGAGCCAAGTTGTTTCCACACCTAAACAGATTACTGAGCAGAAGAATGAGATGACAATGGTTAGTACTATCCAGTTGGAAAGGAATGGATGTTGGGGAGTCTACCACATTGGCCCAATACACCTCAAAAAAATATTCTTGGGACCTCTTTACAGGTATCAAATCTTCAAGCGTCCCAGAGCCTATGGCAGGGGAAAATCAAACCCCCATTCCAAATATCTGACTCATTTTTAGCTTCTCAAAGAAATTAGTGCTTCAATGTTGTGCACTACATAGTCATTACCAGACAGATTTGTTTATCTTATGCTACAATATGTTGTTAATAAAATTCAAGCTCATTTGCTTTTTTTGTTGTTTTAAAATCCCAGACCTTGCATTTATCTGAGTTTATTATATAAAAATAATTTAATACTTTAATCATAGACTGCATGATATACTATAACAGTAATCTTTAAATGCCCATTTCATTAAAATTTTATGTTGCACACAAGACCTCCAAGTCCCTGCTACTACAGCAAATCATTTTATAACTTTATCTAATAACAATGTCTGATAATGATTTTCAATTAAATTGAGTCACTCATAATGCATCAGAGTAATGGA
>NW_007730336.1:28040-28783 GCF_000696425.1 Galeopterus variegatus | reverse complement strand
GACCTCCAAGTCCCTGCTACTACAGCAAATCATTTTATAACTTTATCTAATAACAATGTCTGATAATGATTTTCAATTAAATTGAGTCACTCATAATGCATCAGAGTAATGGATCTGAGCCAATTGTGGCTGATTCCACTTATAATGTAGTTTCACAGTCATGCCAGAGCAGGGTTTTGCCTCAATTTCCACCTCATCCTGACCCCCACCAGAGTAAATCAATATGTGAATAGCCCAGAACTAAACTGTAAGTTTTCTTATGGATAAAGAATTTTGTTTATTTTGTGTGCATAAAGCACTAAAATAATGCTCTTTGCTCAGTACACGTGAACCAAAATTGGATTCCAATGAGGATTTATTCATGCTGTGGTTAGTGGCATGCATCTTTTGGAGACCTCGTGGTCAAGGGAGAGAGCTAGAAGCAATCCAGAAGTATCACATAATAATCCTAGAAAATTATTGAAAGGCTTTACTTTGAAACATTAGTGTTTTCTGGCACTGTCACATTATCACAGAAATAGGAAGAAGATAGAATATGTCATGGTTGATATTAATTTATCTCTAAAATACCTACTTTGTAATGAACCCTTAATATGGGTCCTTAACATCTTTATCCCTTGCAGAGAAACCCTAGGAGGCTGATACTATTAACCCCATGCTACAAATACGGAGTCTCTGCTCACAGAAATTAAGAAATTTGCCCAAAGTGCTACCCTGTTTCCCAGCCCATCATACAGTGAAGG
>NW_007730336.1:26188-27776 GCF_000696425.1 Galeopterus variegatus | reverse complement strand
CAGAAATTAAGAAATTTGCCCAAAGTGCTACCCTGTTTCCCAGCCCATCATACAGTGAAGGGCATCAGAACCAAGGCCCATATGCTGATTTATTTCAAAAATTCATGCGTTAATTTAAACAACCAACAGTTTACCTTACAAAGAAAAAAAATTCTCCTCTGAAAAGGAAAATAATCACAATAATATCAACTTTTGTGAAACTGAAAGCTAATAAAGGTAATAAAATAAGCAATTCAAGAATGGATATAAAATACAATCATTTAATGAGGTAATTAAAATGTTGAGTCTGATATCTTTTTGAATGTTTTCAATTTCATTTATACTTACTAGAAATTTTTTTTAAAAAATTTCGGAGTAGCAACCACCTTTCCTAAAAGTACTATGTGTAAAGGGAGAAGTCTATCTTTAAAATAAGTGCATAAGGAGAGGTGGGATTGGCCCTGCATGGTCTCCACGGCTCCTTATTGTTCTTACTTTCCCATCAGCAGTACAATTCCAACCTACCCGGGTGGTGTAGGAAGTGAGATGGATGACTTCTAAATTTCTTTTAACAGAAAAATCACATAATTATGTAAAATTTCTTAAAATAAACTTTACTAAAATTAACAGAGGTGAAAAGTCAAGTCTAGAAAAGCAATCAGTCTCCATTCCAGAGGCAAGGAAGTAATACAAGATAGAAAACCCTAAAAATTAAGAGATAACAGATGCAGCCAATAATGTGAGATGAGAATGAAGTTGATTTCCTAAGAGATAACTAATCTCAAACTCACCTTGGTCACAACTACTATATTGCATTGTGTTCTATAAACCAATTTTTACAAAAAACCATTTACAGCAGAAGATGAAGAATTATAAAATTGTTTCAAATAAGTTTCTCAGAAGACCCACTGCATCAACTATTGTTATTATCATTTATCTTAAAAAATATACTGATGTATGTATAGGCAGACCTGCCACTCAACCGATAAGCTTAACATAACAGCCATTTTCTGTTCTCGTTGGTTGGGCGTCTATTCTAGTTCATTGACTTTCATGCCATATAGGTTATTAAATACTATAAATATTATTTGTGTAATACCTATTCTATTTTAAGCAATGCATATTGTTTGCAATGACTACAATAACAGTTTGCCAAAATGCATCAAATAAATATAAATTAAACATAAAACTTTGTAATAAAATACAAAATTTAAGTTGCTAGAAGATTTCAAAATTGAAAAACCACTTTCATTATCAAATTTTATTTTAATCTGTATTGACTAGGTAATACAGACCACCACCTTTACCTTATGCAATGTTGGGACTATTGAACATAGGTCATATACTAGTCTGCTCAAGCCACCACCCACAGACTGGGTGGTTTAAACAAATAGAAATTTATTTCTCACAGTTCTGGAGGCTGAAAATTCCAGATAAATTTCTGGTAGAGTTCAGTTTCTGATGAAGGCTGCCTTCCTGGCTGGAGCACAATCTCCTTCTTGCTACAGTTCTCACAGGGCCTTTTCTCTGAACATGTGCAGAGAGAAAGATCTCTTCTTATTAGTAGGCCACAAATTTATCAGGGCCAAATCCTTAAGAACTCATTGAA